>NC_086011.1:18434727-18734727 GCF_030014385.1 Trichomycterus rosablanca
CTTCTCCTGGTCAAGGCCCCTGACAGACAAAGTTGGTGTCACAGCCCCTCATCTAATAAATCTTTTCTGGGTTTTTTTGGGCTGTGTCTAGAGGGGCAGCCTGACCTAGACATGGTGGGTGTAGTTTCACGTTTTCTAACCTCGTTTATGAAGGAACGAGCAGAGCTCTGAGGTGCGTTCAGAGCTCGAGTGGCCAGAAAGGTCCAAAATAAATAGAATTGTTGACATCTAGACGTGGAGAAAAAGGGGAATGAGATTCCCTTCGAATGCTCGTAGGTCGAGATGATTTACACACACACACACACACACACACACTGCAGTGTCTGCTTCAGAATGGGGGGTCCTGACGCTGGCACACTTCTTTTGACCCTGGGGTCATCGCTATAGTAACCTCAGTTCGGGCGCCTGAGCAGACTACGGTGTGTATATCAGCATGCGTGTGTGTGTGTGTGTGTGTTTACGTGGATTGATTTAGGAGTGTAGATATTTACAGCTAAACCATCATTTCCTGTCTGCACAGTGTATCCTCATGTGTGTGTGTGTGTGTGTGTGTGTGTGTGTGTGTGTGTGTGTGTGTTTTATGCCTGTTAATATGGGCACAGAGAAGGCACATATATTTTCCACAATAATGCTTTAATGCCGTCCCTCGGCTGAAAATCAAGATACAGGGCTGCATGTATCAGTCTGCAGACTTTTGAGTGAGTGTGTGTGTTTGTGCATGTGTGTAAGTGTGTGTGTGTGTGTGTGTGTGTAAGTGTGTGTTTGTGTGTGTGTGTGAGTAAGTGTGTGTGTGTGTGTGTGTGTGTTTGGGTTGAACACAGGGTCAGTTAGCTCCAGAGACAGCTCTATATATAAATATATTCGGTGTGGATGTGTGGGTCTGCACCGGCCACTGTTTATCTTACACCGCTGACCGGGGTCCATCTGCACATGGAGCTCTTATATCTGCACAGATGTGTGTGTGTGTGTGTGTGTGTGTGTGTGTGTGTGTGTGTGTGTGTGTACCAGATGTCTCTGTATTTACGTTTGCAGAGCCATGTGGTCTTCAGGAAGCATGGTGGTGCAGGATGAGTCCCAGCTGAAGATCATCGTTCGGTACCTTCATCATCTCTTCAGAACCGGGTACTGTGGTAGTGAAGCTATAACAGGACAGAGCTGAGAAGATCCAGACACGGAAGCTTCTCCTCCTCCTTCTCTGTCCGAGCGATTATCTGTAAATCCCAGATCAGAGCCTCCATCGCCACGCAGAATCTGGTTCTAATATCAGCACTTCCTGTGGAGGCAGGAAATACCGGATCACCCAGAGGAATCCCAGCAGCGCACGTGTCAGTAACAGCAGCTTCCAGTTAGGATTTACACAGAACATGTTAAATCAAACGGTGATTACTCTCTCCAGTTAGCACAGCGGTGTGCTGAGTTTCAAATGTGCAGGTGGACGTACACTATACTGCCAAAAGTATTCGGACGCCTGACCACGGGCTTGTCGGACGTCTCGTTTTGAAAACAAACAGCTAGAACAACAGTCGCTCTTCTGAGAAGCTTCTCTTGTGCCCAATTCAGTGAAAAGATGACAGCATTTGGATGGCTGGGCGCTGACTGATCAGTTGATGTTCCGGTTCATCCCAGAGCTGTTGAGTGGGGCTGAGCTCAGGACTCTGTGCAGCTTTTCTTCATGCTGGAACAGGAAGGGACCTTCCCTAAACTGTTGCCATTGCCTAAATTGTTTTCCATGATGTGTGTGTGTGTAGCAGACCTGTGTGGTGATGTTTTTTTAATTCATCATTGTTTTTTATTGTGTTTTCCTCATTTCTGATGCGTGTCCAGAGTTCACACTGCACCCCCCTCCCAAAATGAGGAGAGGATCCCCAAGTTTCGTGGTTTGGAAGCGAGTGGAGTCACTGCGGCGTCTCGGCTGATAAACACCAAAGAATTTACGCTGGGTTTAAATCCGGGACTGTTTTATGAGTTCGGAATAATTCAGGGCTTCCTGAGGAAATGCAACTCGAGTCCTCCTGGTCTCCCCCGGATAGAACACACAACGGGGCCAAAAGTATTCGGACGCCTGACCACAGGCTTTTAAAAACAAACAGCTAGAACGACAGATGCTCTTCTGAGAAGCTTCTTACCAGACATTGAAGTGTGTCTGTGTGTGGGAATTTGTATGGATTTGTATCAGTTGATGTTCCGGTTCATCCCAGAGCTGGGGCTGAGCTCAGGGACGCTTCTCTTCACGTCTTTATAGAGCTCACTCATGCTGGAACAGGAAAGGGCCTTCCCTAAACTGTTCCTGAAGTTGGAAGAATGCACTTTCCTTGATATTAATTGATTTCTTACGTCTGTAAAACACATGAATTCAGTTATTAGAAGGGGCGTCCCAATATTTTTTCCATATTGTGTGTGTGTGTGTGTGTGTGAGTGTTTATGTGTGTGTGTATGAGTGGATGTGTGTATGAGTGTGAGATTGTGTGTGTGTGTGTGTGAAAGAAGGAGATTGTGTGTGTGTGTGTGTGTGTGTTAATGCGTTGTTTAGTAAATGCAAGCTGTGGTTCATGCTGTGTGTAATGTGTGTATGAGTGTGTGTGTGTGATTGTGTGTGTGTGTGTGTGTGTGTGTGTGTGTGTGTGTATGAGTAAGTGTGTGTGTGTGTGTGTGTGTGTGTGTGTGTGATTGTGTGTGTGTGTGTGTGTGTATGAGTGTGTGTATGAGTGTGTGTGTGTGTGTTCAGTCGAGGGGGGGTCTTTTTTCCAAATGTACAGAGTGCACGAGCATAATGGAGCAGGAGAAACACCATTTGGCACAGAGGAACGTTAATTAATGCTTTCAGGCTACCTGATCTGCGTCACTGACCCCCCTCGCCCTCTTCATCACACACACACACACACACACACACACACACACACACTAAATCACACATAAATGCTCGTATCTATTTAAACCGTACTTAATAAACACTAAATATTACACACCAGATTCAAGCCTTGAATGAAATGTTTACATGGTTTACATCGTTAGATCTACGGTTTGGCTGCCTGGCCAAAAGTATCTGCACTCCTTAGAATCAGTTTATCAGACACCCAGATCCAAAACCACTGGCATTACAGTGACATGGTGGCACCAGGTTCTCAGAGCAGATGTGTGTATTGTTTTCTCTCCATCTGCGGGGAAGTTCAGGTACAATTAAATCCCGGCTCAGACAAAAACCCACGCCCACCCCTCCGTGTAACCAAATACGGGAACAGCAGAGCCCCAGATGGAGCCTGAACCCTCCAGTATTACCTGAGAGGAGCGAAAATCACGTGCAGGTTCAGTCAGACAGGACCGGGAGGAACTGGACGTGGACTGTAGGGGTTAAATACTGGAGAGACGTGAATCCTGGTGGTGTTCGGTGTCTTTAGATTAGGAAATAAAATTATAAAATAAATAAAATAAAAGAGAACATTAAATAATCTTAATTTACCACTGTCGTCTGCACCAAGACTGTCTGTATATGGGCCCTTAGGGACCTGGGCTGAAGTCTGCTCAGGTACGATGTACTTTAGGGTTACGGCCAAGTCAAGGGTGCGACTGATGTTGGCTGCTGGTTGTAGCAGTCGTGTTTAAATGCACCGTTTACTGATTACGTGGGCAGTGGGGGGTAACGGCGCGGTCATGCTCTGGGTTGGCGCTGGTTCTACTGCACTGATAGAGGAGCTACCGATCTCGTAACCCCCTGCTGTCCCCCGGCAGTCCTGCCTCCCGCTGAGCTCCCACAGTCTGTAATTAATGCCAGCCCGGGATCAGGCCCGGGGGCGGGGGGGCTGCCGTGGGGTTAGGGGTCAGAGGTCACAGAGCCGGGTCGCGGCCTCGGGTCTGCGGAGGTGAGAACCGAACGAAGCGAAAACGCTCTCCGATTTCTGACTCAGCACCCGGTGTCGGGTCCAGAGCGGGGTCATCGATTCACTTCTCAAAACATCGATGATACACTCTCACACAGTCTCACACACTCGCACACAGTCTCACACACTCTCACACACTCCGATACACTTACACACACTCTAATACACTCTCACACACTCTGATACACTCTCACACATTTGCACACAGTCTCGCAAGCTCTAATACACTCTCACACACTCTCATACACTCTCACACACTCCGATACACTCTCACACACTCAGTCTCTCTCTCCTCTGATGTGAGTTTAAATGTGTCTGACACGACGGTCCACATCCTCTCACCTCCTTTAACGACCGGACTTTGATGTATCTAATTAAGGGACGCATTAGAACTCTTTAATGCATGAGGCTGAGCAGGAGCAGAGGTGGGTTCACATCTGGGAGCCACATGGTGCTCAGGGTGAGGAGGATGAAGGTCAAGAGTTGGCCAGGGGAGAAATAACGAACGTAGAAATGTTAGAATAAAGGTGTTACAGCCCTCATTAGTCTCTGGAGTCCCATGTCTGGGGAAAGTCTTGTACAAATCGGCTCTGAATCGCATGGAGTTGGATTGTTACTTAACAGTAGGAATCAGGATCCTGGTACTGCTGTGGTACGGCTCGAACCTACAGCCAGGCAGTGCAAATACAGTATATCACAATCACTTTCTGACGCAGCCCTCCTATTTGTATCCGGGCCTGGAACCTGCACTGACAAGTGCACATCACAATCACTAGGCTGTTTTGTAACAGCACTGCCTGCGTTTTAGTGGTTTAAATCGATGATCTGGTGACCAAAGACTCGATGAAACCACTAGAATACAAACGTACCATGCAGAACAGTGGGATTGTGGGTAATGAACAGCAGAGGTCTTTGAAACTGGCTATTAGGAAGCGCTGGTCCGAAGCAGAGGCAGAAGCGGAGTTCAGACCGGACTGGGATCTGTTTAGATGTGAAGCACGTCACAGGCTTGCTTTTAAGCCACTCACAGCTCCCCAGAACATGCAGAAGGTGGATTGGTTCCATCTGAATCGCCACTAGGACTTAGGGTGTATTCCTGTCTCGCAGCCATGGTTTCCAGGTGGCGCCAGGCTCACGGTGACCCTGACCAGACTCATGCACTTGAAAAATGACAAATGAATGTATGACCTGTGTGTGTGTGGGATGGAGTGTATAAAAAGAGAATAAGATCCAGACTCCTCTCTGTCTGTGTTTTATAGTCCACACGGCTGCAGGACCCTCTTACACACACCACAGCCCTGTATCCGCTGTGTGATGGGTGCCAGGCGTCCACACACACACACACACACACACACACACACACACACACACACACACACACACACACACACACACACACACACACACACACACACTCACACACAGTACGCGTTATCCATTTGTTTAACTTTAAACTGCAGACCAGCTGGAGAGGAAGTCGTCGCCCTCCTCTCTGAGGATGAAGAGGTTTTGTGACTCCCTCGCTAAAACTCCCTTGGCACAGTCGTCTGGGCACCGGGCCGGGTGCCAGCGCCAAGCAAAACACACACCAGAGCCGCCCTGGCACACTAAACACCCAATGAAAGAATGGTGTGTGTTTGTGTGTGTGTGTTTTATTTAAAACGTTTTCAGTGAATTACTCTTTATTATAATTAAAATATAAATTAACGAACGTTATGAAGCGCCATGCAGGCGGTGCAGGTTGTTAAGTGGGTGCCGCACATCCACAAAGGTCCTAGGAACCTGGGTTTGAATCTTTCTTTAGTCTGCCCCTGTATTCAGGAGTTACCACGGCGGATCTGGCCCGCGTACCAAACCTGGCACAGTTTTACCACCGGGTGCTCTTCCTGACACAATCCTCTTTCTATCCCGGCTTGGGACTGGCACTGAGAGCGCACTGACCACTGACCGCCGATATCACTGCTGAGATTCGAACCCTGGATCTGCAGCACCCCGGAGGAGTTTTGCATGTTCTTCCATAATAACAAAGAATCATTATTTCACTGATGAGCTCAGGCTCTTCTCTAAATCCCTAAACGAAGGATCAGGGTCGGGTGAGAACGGTCTCGGCGCGCTGCGTTCACCCGTGAGGGAACGGTGGGTAGATCAGACGAGGTGGTTTTGGACAAGCTGAGACACTTACACTGAAACTCTGACACACTTCTGCACTTTATCCCTGAGGTGGCACGCTAACACACACACGCACACACACACACGGGTCTGAACAAGGTTTCGGGGTGCAGGGTGGGGCAAGAAAAGAAAAGGAAAGAGCAGCTAATCACTATTAATACATGTTACACGCTACAACGACCCCCCAGGCCACAGATTTTCACCCGTACAGGCGGGAGGAACAGAAACGCTTCCATCGACTCTACAGACGCGAGCGAGACGAGAACCAACACGCAGAAGTTCAGGGAGGCTCAAAGAGCACGCGATCAAAATGTCATTGATTGAACGATCGGAACACAGACGTCCTTGCCGAACATTTAAAAATCATCAAGGTGCCCAATATTCCTCTATTCCCCTTCCCTATTGGTCGACTGGGTGACCCCCAGCGGGCACAATCGGCAGCACCTGCAGCAGTCAAAATCGCCCACTAGTCTGCTGGTTGGTAAATGACGGGAATAAAGAGTTGTGACGCTGCGTAAGGTCCCTGGTCAGAGGTGGAGGAACTTGGACATCAGCGCTGATCCACCAAAGTACGGGTGAATAAGAAGGCGTCGGAGGGAGGGCATGTCAGAAGAATATACCTTCCTCAAGCTCCATCGGGGTCTCCGGCAGGGGAAAAAGAACTGGCTACGACTAAACTGGGAGAAAAAGGGTAACATGCAGAACTCTGACTCCCTTTATAAGATAATCATGGGGGTTAAAAAGTTCAGGGTCGAAAATATATGTACAGCAACTGAGACGATGAATTTGGAGGCTTTGGTGGTGCTGAATGTTTTGTAAATGTCATTATTGTGAAAGGCGCTTTATAAATAAAATGTATTATTATTATTTATTATTATTATAGACTAATCCAGAGCTGAACACAGTAGGAAGAAGATGACGGGGGGATGATGGGATTGAGACGGGGGTCGGCGACCTGTAGCTGCGTTTCATTAATCCGCTTTCCATTAATCACACGCTGAGCCGCTCTTTATACCTGAACATGGATAATAACGCTCTCACACGCCTCTATTACCGTTCCGGCTCGAGCATTCCTCACGAAAAGAGAGAGAAGAAACAGGTCACCCGGGGTGGGGTGGGGTGGGGTGGGGGGTTGGTTCATGTGGATGGTGCTGTATGGTCAAGGTTCTTAGTACCTGAGCCCTGTAGAAAGCTGTCTGGGGGGTGTTTCTGCATTTTGCCAAGTGATTCCGAGGAAATCAGACCAGATTAAAAAGTGTAAAATGAAAATGTTATTGTCCGGTCGGGCACCTCCATTGACGTAATTAGGTAATGTCCATGTGCTGTATGATTAAAGGTCTGTGGTCCGGACCGGATGACCATCGTGGTGTTTGTTCACTGATCCAGTCTTAACTCTGACCTTTAGAGAATCCCAAATAAAACACAGCGCTGCTCCTGCGTAAAGGTCAAAGGTTTTTTGGTTTTGACGGAGGAAAGACCGAGTCAGGCGGACAGAACCGCTCAGCGCTGACATTTAGGTCCTGGGTGTTAATCCGAGCTCATTCCTCGTGCTTCCTGCCCGTCACGTCCAGCCACCAGGAAAAGAGACGAGGTGACAGAATCCGACAGGCCGGACAGAGTTTTATAAACTCATCACCTGATTCTCCTGATTTCAGCACAATTTTACATCTGAGCCGTAAAAAAACAGCCGGACGGTGACGGGCAGCAGGATGAACGTTAGCAAATATTCATGTCACTGATGTTACTGTGAAGAGGAAACGTCTAAGAGCAACAACAGCTCAGCCAGCTCACACAGTGACACCGCAGTGTGATGAGTCTCGTTTTTCTGAAGCTCTGAAGTTTTGACCTTTTGATAAATCCTAAATAAACATCAGTGCAGCTTTTTTAAAAGCTTGAGGGATTTGGAGAAGAAAATAATGCATTATTTGCGCAGGATGAGCGAGGGTTTCTGTTTAGGAGCCTTTAGGAGCAACAACAGCGCAGCCGTGAAGCTCCACTAATGATAAACAGTTTGAATGCATCTCTATCCGACACCTTTGGGAGGAATTAGAACTCTTACTGTGAGTCGGGCCTTATTGCATTACCCAAAGATGTGATGTTTGGGTGTCCACATACTTTTGACTGTGTATTATATCATCATTTCTCTAAAACAAAACCTCCAGCATGAGACCAAACCTGAGTGGAGCAGCACTATAGAGCCGAAAGTATGTGGACACCTGAGTGTTAGCTTGTGAGATTTCTATTATTGTGTCTATAACAGCCTCCACTCCTCAGGGAAGGCTTTTCACTAGATTTTGGAGTGTGTATGTGGGAACTTGTTGTACTTTAGTTAAAGGAGAATTCGTGAGGTTAGGCTCAAATGTTGGATGAGAAGCCCTGGCTCACAATCAGGATTCTAATTCATCCCGAAGGTTTTAAAGGGGATTTAAAAAGGTTCTCGCTTTGTGCACAGGGGTGCAGCCATGCTAGAACAGCTGAGGGCCTTCCCTAAACTGTTGCCACAAAGTTAAAAGCACACAATTTTGTGTATATAGCGCACATGAACCCGCATTCTTCTCCAGCGCAAACAAACTTGGACACCAAAACATAAAAAATGTGCAGCGTTCACATCAAAGTCGTGTAAATCAGGTTCCTATTTTTGTTTTTTGTCGTGTCGGGATTAAAAAGCGCCCGTCCGAGGTTCAGGTTCAGGTCGCCCAGCAGCAGCACCTTCATGCACAAGCTCCGTCCGAACAGCCGAAGCTCAAAGCAACAGCTCGTTTTTTTGGCCGGAGCGCTTTTCTTGGTTCTTAACCCAGATTATCATGCAGCGGACGCTCCTTCCTGTTTGGATCTGGCCGGACCCTCCCCAGCTCGCTCGCCTCCCTCGTTAAAAATAAATCAGGAGGCAGGAAGCCGAGAGTCCGAGCGGCCTGCCGACGACCTTGACGGAGACCAAAGACGGAGATAAATCAGGCCGATGAGAAGGACAGCAAGGTAGAAAATGCAAACTCCACACAGAAACACCTTGGGAATGGAACCCAGACCCTTCTCGCTGTGAAATAGCAGATATCAGACTGGCCACACCCTAATCAGATCCTACACTATTGAACCACAAGTATGTGGACACTTCTATTGCTAAACCATGGGCATTAATGTGACTAGAACAGCCTCCAAGGTTTTGGAGCGTGTATGTGGGAACTTGTGGTGCTTTAGATAAGGGAGCATTTGTGAGGCTCACAATCAAGATTCTAATTCATCCCAAAGGTTTTAAATGGGATTGAGTTGCCGAGTTCTAATGCTGCACCTACCAACCAACCTACAATCCTTTCGTGTGGATTCCTGCCCATTTCCTGGGCATCTCATGCCCCTCTTGATACTGTTCACACAATTACACACACTCAGCAAGCTCCAATAAAGTGGGTTCATCACCCAGGAAGTGGGATGGATCTATAACCTCCTCCTGCTCCTCTGTACGGTTCACATGATCTCTGGCTGATGTTCCTTCCTCTGAACCATTTGGTTTTTAACACACAGCAGATCCCCTCACACCAAGCAGATCCAGATGTTCCGACAGGAAGCAGCATAAGCTCGAGCTCCCACGCCGAACGCTCGGGTTCATGATGTACGAAGACGTCTCACGCTTCTGCTGAGTCAGCTTGTGTAGGAGACAGCGTACGAAGCATCAGGGCATCTACCGGGGCTTCCGACTTGAGTCAGGGTCACGTCTTTACTCTGCTGATTATTATGATTATATTACTACAGGCACTACAGGAACCCCATCCAATAAGTAGCTGAAAATATCGTAAATCGAGGACAGTACTATGGTATCCTAACCTAAGTTTGGCCTACCTTAATATAGCTCTGTGAATACTGGGGTAGCTTCATGATACGAGGGCTCTTCAAAAAGTCTCCTCACTTTTTTAATTTATTTATTAAGAATTTAATAACAAACTCCGTCACTTTTCTACATCGTCGCCTTCCGATGCATTTTTCCAGCGTTGTACTGACTTTTTAACGCTGTCTGCAAAACATGTTTTTGGTTGTTTTAGGTTGAGCTCGTAGCCACTGATGCGCCGCTGCTTTCACATCATCATCACATGAAAATCTTCTTCCCCTTAAAGCTTCTTTCAGCCTCCAGAAAGGTGGAAATCAGATGGAGCTAAATCCGGACTATAAGCGTCTCTCAGGTTCTCAGGCACGACCGATTCCTCCTCCTCTCACCCTCACCGCTTATAACCACAATATAAAAGTCTGGGGTTTGAATCTCAGCAGTGCTATCAGCCGGTCAGGTGTCTGCACGGACATGAATGGATAATGTCTGAAAGGTGGAAGTTGTGCTCGTCATTGCACTCTCAGTGCAGGTCCCAAGCCCGGAGAGAAAAAGGGTTGAATCAGGAAGGGCATCCAACGTAAAAACCGTGCCGAGTCTGGTACGAGAACCAGATCTGAGTTGGCGACGCCTAAATACAGGAGCAGCTAAAATAAGGAAAGCTTGTGGTTGATTTAATGTTCCAGCTTTACACAGTGAAGTCACGTTCTGAGTCGCTCCACGATCACTTATTCCAGCTTCAGTGGAGTTTACTATTTTAGGACGGTGCTTACCATAAATGCACACACACACACACACACACACACATTCTAACGACGTTTAGTAAAGCAGTTAGCATTCAAATGTGGAAAACATTCAGTGTGAGAAAATTCCGTCCTGAGCTGAAGCTGCTCTGCTCTCGTATCGCAATGTACGAAGAAAATAGAAAAGCAAACAACTGCAACACGACACGCCGTAAACACACCACAAAGTCACTGTAGGCTTAAAGAATCACTTTTATTCCTGTATTACACACACGCCCAGGTGGCACAGCGGAATATTCCACTAGCACACCAGCGCCGAGATTCTGAACTCCTCGGTTCGAAACTCGGGCATAATTGGCAGTGCCTGCAGCAGGCACGGTTCTGCTAGGGCAGGATGACCGGACTACGCTGTGTAAGGACCCTGATTGGCAGATAGAGGCGCCTGTGCAGAGTGCATGGGTCAAAAAGGGTCTGAGGAGGCGTGAGCAGCAATATACCCACCTCGACCGCAATCAGGGATCCACCAGCAGCGGAAGACAAACTGACTACACACAAAAACAAAGCAAAGGACGCAGGACGACGCGAATGAAGGGATTCGACCAACTGTATTTCCCTTATTATATACAGAGATCACATGATCAGCGTATAGGGAACACGAGGCGCTGTGTAGAAACCCTGTGGAACGTAATACACTCACTGACCTGTTAGCAGACTTTAACATCAAGGTCCAGGTCGCAAATTCTGACCACGGACGTTTTATTATCGTAAAATAAATGTTGTTTTTTTGTTTCATGCTGGATGTGATGCTCCGTATCCACTGAACTTTTATTAGCCCCCAGTTTTCTGCACCTATACAGGAAACTGCACTCAGAGCTGAAATCATAGCTGAGGGATTTGTTTCCATCAGCTACATCTAAACTAACACAACACACACACACACACACACACTTTCACTCAGTCCTCGGCGGTGTGTGTGCATGTGTGTGTGCCGCTGGCCCGGCGCCTGGCTCATATCTCCTGTATTTATATAACAGGATTTATTATTGGTCTGCGAAAGATCACTGTTTGCTAGCGGCAGGAAGTGGGTCGTGACCCGAAGGCCACGTCCGGCCTCGCTCACGACCATGAGAAACCCGCGCCGGGCCTGAGGAGCTCGGCCTTGTGGGATATAGCGGGTTTGTGTTAGCCTTCGGGACCGCTGAGTTTCCCATGACATACAGACGTGTGAAATTCATACAGAACGTATAACAAGGAGTCCTGATGCGTCCCGAGCTGAGTCACTGGGGAGAAATAGTGGCATTAAGGTGGTAATACACCCTGGATAGAAGAACACACACTCCTAAGATTGGTGTTCTGTTCCTCAGGACTCCGTTTAGGTCCTCTTTATATTTGAATTCATGTGTTTTAGCCACAGCAGTTGCTAACCGGTGTAATAAATCAGTTATATAACGATAATTATATGCATCCAACAGTTTGGGGAAGGACCTTTCCTGTTCCAGCATGACAAAAAGCTGCACAAAGCTCTGAGCTCAGCCCAACTCAACAGCTCTGGGACGAGCCGTACAAATGCTGTCGCGTTTTGAATGAATGGGGCACAAATTCCCACAGACATACTTCAAAGTCCTGAATGAATCCTAGCTTTAATCCTAGTTTTGTAATCTTTTGAACTGGGCAAGATGTAGCCTAGTGGTTAAGTACTGGACTAGTAATCAAAAGGTCATTGGTTCCAGCCCCACCACTGCCAAGTTGCTGCTGTTGGGCCCTTAAGCAAGTTCCTTAACCCTCAATGGCTTAGACTGTATACTGTCATTGTAATGTAAGTCGCTTTGGATAAAGCCGTCTGCTAAATGCCGAAAATGTGAATAAACACTGATTATTCTGTACACACACACACACACACACACAGGGCGTGTCTCGGCGAGCTGTTAGAGCAGTGATTTACTGTGGGGTCAGACAGTTTCCATCCATTAATCCACAGATAATTCAGCTACTTCACTCTCAGTGCTGATTCGAAGCATTAGTGTGTGTGTGTGTGCTAATGCACTAATGTGGAATCATTATCTCACAAAAGCGCCACGTCTCCCCTCTCACCTCACCGCGTACCAACAATCACCCCTCTGGATGTGAGGCTGGCAAAACGTTAGTGGCTAACACAATAGCGCTTCCCTTTTAAAAGACGGCGAGTGAACACACCTACCACACCGCTACTGCGCCGCTAACCACAGAAACCCAGGCGAGACGTAGCCAGCGAGCGAGCGAGTTTGAACACGCTCTCGGCCTCTGTGCTGCCACACGGGCCGCCACGGCCTCCTCAGAGAAGAGCGGCGGTATCTGAGGAGCTGGAGCGCGGTCACGACTCAGCAGGTTCGAAACACGAGGATAAATGAATCAGCGACTCTGACTGAGGAGGAAAATCCTCCACGATCCAATTTTCCTTCCTCGCTTTCCAGGGATGATTAGCGGAACGATTCAGTTTAGTCCTGAGCTCCGATTTCCAGCCACTGGAGGCGTGAACGGTCACGGGGGCCTAGGGGGTTTAGAGACATCCGATCTGAACCAAATCTCAATCATATTACCCACGGATGCCAGAATAAAAAGCATTTGGAGCAGCCAATCCACCTTCCGCATGATTTGACATAAGGGGTGTCCTAAATTGTGGTGAAGAAGGAAGACAGAGGACCCAGAGGACCAAGAGGACCCAGTCTAGGGCATTTAGGGGATTAAAATTCTAAAAGAAGCTCTAAAAAGATGCAGCTTGGACTTGAACTTCAATGTCGAATCAGTGCAACATCTACACACTGAACACACAGCCCTCCTTTTTAAATTTGGTCAGGAGAAACCTGAGTTACGTGTTTTTAACCGGAGGAGTAAACCTAAACATTTTACACCGACTCCTGAAGATAAACGATAACCTGACGGCTCCACGCATTTAAAAAAACTGATCCGCCGAGCGCTCCTCATCCAGGCATGTTACTCACCTCTATTAAACCAAACCCTGATCCCGGATCAGCTCTTAGCTCCGACCTCACAGGAGTAACGCGAGACCTGAAAGGCTCTCAAACGAGACCGTAAAACACCGCACTGAACGTGAACCCGAACCGGCCCATGCGGGGGCCCTCCAGCTCGGGAGTCGCGCACCGTGTCGCTAAACGAGACGAACTAGAATCACTGCTGAAACACAAAACTATAAAAACAACAAAAATGAGGAGGAGGAGGAGGACGGTCTCGGTCGAGGTGTTCCGTCAGGGTTTGGATCAAAGGAACCCTCCAGAGCTCTCAACCCCCAAACTATCCACGATAAATAAATCATAATCATTTTATCAGCAGTTGGGATCAATTCTACACATCATAATGCAGTATTTTTACATTATTTTACACAGTAAATAATCTATATCACATCTTTTGGGTTCTAATCAGGATTTCTAAGCTACCTTTGCTTGCTTTTGTATTTTAGTTTATTATTTTATCACAGATATCCACACCTCAGCTCAGCTCTTGGACGGGTGACCTCACTCTCCAGTTTTTAATAAAGCAAAACCGTTCAAACCTTCAATAAGATCCTCCTGGTGGTGCATCACTGCTCACCCTCCTTTTAATAAAGATGCTTTTTTTGTCCTTTCTCTTCTATTCATTCCTGATAAGAAGGATTTTCTTTGTGCTGGTTATAAACCACCATAATGGTACCCAGTATAAATGAGGGTTTGGGTAGATCACACGACTGGATTTGCAGAAACACCGTCCGTATATGACGGACCCTGAAACGGCTCTGCTGCCGCTCTGGATCTTCGTACACTGTCAATTATTTTTCAAGTGGTGCTTGAGAGCGCTCCGGGAAATGATCTCCTGATGAAATACGTGCACGGTCCGTCTGATATGAAGCTAAATATAGAGTCAGAAGCCAGCGCAATAAAAAATCCAATTTATTTAGCTTTTCTTGATACCTCAGTGCAGCGGATCATCTAAGACCCCTGATCGAGCTCCACGTTTCGTTGATAGCTGGTTATGGGTGGCTAAAAATCACCCCATGTAACTTTATTGATGCTGTTTGTCCCATTTGTCTGAGGTTTGGTGCACAGAATTATTAATAAATATCAAATATGTGGGTGTGTTAAAGCCAACACATTTCAGAGCAGCATTCGCTTCCATCTAGATGTCGTCTTTCTCACTGTGCTTTGTAATAAGGCACTACATTTTACATTTAATTACGTTAGGTGCTAGACTGACCCGCCTGCAGACCTGTCACCGATTAAAAACACATAGCGGTACGCCTGGGTCTATAAGGGCCCCGATATTACAGCTGATTTACAGCAGCTGTGCTTTGTGGTCAAGAAATGCAGGCGCTACATTTCACATTTTAATTGCATTAGATGCTAGACTGACCCGCCTGCAGACCTGTCTAATTATCCTTGAAATCTGTCCAGAACTCAACTGGAGTCCAAGCTTTACAATTTGAATTGACTGGAGCTGGTTCTGAAAGCCACGCCCGGGTCTATAAGGGCCCTTAAATTACTCTGCATCTTCAATCCAAGGTAAGGACAGTAAAAAAGGACCCAGTGGTGCAGAGATGGTACAGCAGAGCTCCATAAATCAAACCTTTAGGGTTGATTTGAGTAAAAACCTGCTAAGACTCTTTTGACGCCTGGCAAAAACAGACACTGATCACGTGGCTAAATTTTGCATATTATTTTATTATATTATTATATTTAGCTTAACAAGATGCATTTGTATGACAATCTCATGTAAAAAAAAACACAACGTGAGTCCGTTCAGTCAGACGAGTCCAATGTTGGCTCTCAGATGTACCCCATAATATCGCTGCAGATGATTGGCTGTCGACTGCCCGTCTTCATGAGGGCCGTGAAGCGGTGAAAGTCCGTGTCCGGTTCCTGCAGGTCCATGTGTGATTTGTGGAAAAACGGTATTTTGCGTGGAACGTCCACCGGACACGAGAGCCGCTTGGTCGCCGTCGCTGCTCTGTCTGCCGGCTTTTTCTGTCCATCTACGTTCTGTGAGAACCTGGCTATCCTCCGCCGTACGTTCACCAGGAAGTCCTTGGCGAGCTTTCTGCTGGCGCTGGGCCTCGGCTCTGCCGGTTCGGACGGGCACTCCGGCAGGTCCATCCAGTTGTGAATGAGATCGGCGAAACTGTTATCGCCCAGGACGAGCGGCTGCCGGTTACGCCCACGTGTCATCAGAGACGCCGTCCAGTCTCCCGGCTCGCTCGCCGCCTCGAACGCCGTCCACGTCTCCAAACAGACGTCTGACGTGGATTTGGGACGCGCCCGGGCGCGGCTGATGGGGCTCGGCGTCCGGTCGTGATCCAGATCGAGCGAGGACACACGGACGTTCCTGAACCTGCGCAGCGCCACGCCGGAATCCTCCCGCCACGAGGACTCCGAGTACCCCGAGTCGAACTCCAGGCTGCTGGCTGCGCTGCTGCTCTCGTCCTCCGGGTGGCAGGACAGGCGGCACGCCGAGTCCGAGCTGCCCGAGTCGCTGGCATCGCTGATGCGCAGCCGCGCCCGTCGCTCGCGCCGGCCGATCAGGGCCTTGCAGGGGCCGGAGGAGGGCTGGGTGATGGCGCAGGTTTGACGCAGCTGCTTCAGGTCCTGCAGAGAGCGCATCATATAGCGCATGTGCTCGCGCAGTAAGCCGCCTGAGTCTTGGACACACAACTGGGGGGAGAAAACATGCACAAGTTAGAAACGTGAACAGAAATATTTATTAAACTGAGCTGACGGTGCTATCGGCCGGCCTGTCGTCCATACAGACATGAAAATATCATTGTCTTGGAAGGGAGGGAAGGGTTTGGCCGAAGACCTGAGATTGACTGGTGTCCTGTCCGGGTATTCCTGGGTTATACCCAGTGTTTTGGACCTGCTGTGACCCTAAACTGAACCCAGTATAATTAAGTAAACATGTTTTTACTGGGTCATGATTTTTTTTTGTAATTATTTACTTTGTGATGGCGCATAAACCATTTAAAAAGCTCCGATTTTTGGTCTAAGAAGAAAAAATCACTGCAAATAATACAGCATTAATTTAAAAGAAAGTTTTTTTGGAGAAGGTGTTCCAGTGGAACCACAGAGATTTGTTCTGGTGGCTCTTGGTGACCCAACACCTAATAAAGAAACGATTTTTTTATTTTTAATTGGTCTGTACAGAGTAACTTCATAATATTTCGTCGTCCCCCTTTTCGGACTCTGCAAACATCCTTTCTGGATCCTTTTTATTATTTGTAGTATTTTATATTCAACCTTTAATGATGATTTCATTGAAACAATTCACTTCCGACCAGAAACCGTCGCTTTAAGTCTTTAGGATTTACACAAGCCGGGATTACAGACAGGAACTGGAAACCAGACCAGATCCCTATTATTCTTTTCAAAACAGAATCGATCTGACCTCATAAACAGTTCCGTGTGTGTACAGTTAACGTTAAATGGAAGTACCTGCCCCAAAAATAGGCCACAAAAGGCAGGTCTTTGAATCCTGAATAGTTCTGTTTTTTTCACACGCTTGGATACGGGGACACGTTCAGACTTGAAGGTCGATGCTGCGCCCGCACCATTCAGACTTAGAAAAAACAACCCGGTCGGATCTCGTCATCGTTTTTCATCCAGACGCTCACGCCCTGACGCACAAGTAACAACACTTGGATGGTAACATGTTGAAATCGGTTAAGGGAAAGCCGTCCACCACGCCTGATCGATTAAAGAATCTCGAAAAACGAGCCTACTAGAAGACGTCAGATGCGGAAAAGTAACTAACGGCCGAACTCCTGATGAGCTGTTAACGTTTAATAAAGAGCGCATGCAAATTACAGCCACAAACCGCCGAGATCTGAGATCTTCTGCTGCCAAAGTCACCACAAGATGGGATGAGGTTCTAACTTTAGGCATTCACAACGGTGATGGGAACTTTCCTCCTGTGAGGAACCGGAGTCAAATTTCTATGCAATTTTAAACACTTAAAAAAGGCTTCATTAGCCAAACCGCTGATCAATTCTAGATACCCTAGTTGGTCTGACAATTTTTGATAAGCTTTGCCAACACCGCTTTGGTTTAACAATAAAATGTCTGATATAATTGGTCACGTCAGTTCACCGGTCTTTACCAACCCCTGATTCGCTTACATCCAATCTGACAGGAGCTTTGAAGGTCCATCCAATCTAACTGGAGCTGTGTAGGTTCCTCCAATCTAACAGGAGCTTTGTGGGTTCGTCCAGTCTGACCAGAGCTTAGTAGGTCTGTCCAATCTGACTGGACCTTTGTAGGACCGTTAAATCTTACTGGACCTTTGTGGGTCCGTCCAATCTAACTGTAGCTTTGTAGGTCCATCCAATTGGACTGGATCTTTGTTGGTCCATTGAATCTCCCTGGAGCTTTAAAAGTTTATCCAACCTAACTGGAGCTTTGTAGGTCTGTCCAATCTAACAGGGGATTTGTAGGTCTGTTTAATCTGACTGACAGTCTAATCTGACTGGAGCTTTGTAGGCTATCCATCATGGCTCTTGCAACACCAAAATTTGACTTATATCTGATTTAAGGTCATAATCACAATATATATTGGAGGGGACACGCCCCCCTAAATATTTGGACATGGTTAAAATGCCCCAAATGCCCCCCACCCCCCAAAATACTAATGTAAAAATGCTAAATTCACATATTCCACTCACTGCCTTTGCAAAATGAAAGGATCCACCAATGTTCCCATTAATTTTAATGGCAGGAATGTTTTAGAATGGTAAGAAACCCCAATCCCAACCCCCGGGTAGATTTGCCCCCCCCCCATGTTCAATTCATGGCTGCGTCCTTGATCTGATTGCTCAAAATAAATTGCAGAAAATAATAACAATGCCGTATTTGAATAACCCCAGATGCCTTTGTTTGGCCAAGTTTTCACCATGGCATCTGGAACACATCAGGATTAACAAATCACCAGTCATGCACCAGTCAAAAACAGGTCCATGCGTAATGAGCTTCTCAACATGGCCGCAGGTAAAATTCATCTACTCCGCCGGCCAACAGCAACCTCTGAGATATATAAGATATAGCCAATTAAACTGCTCAGAACGACTCTCTGGAAATGATGGTGCTTATTTTGATTAATCCCAGGTGCTCCGGTCGGTCAGTCCAAGTATTAAACGTTCCTCCAACATGACTGTAAATCAGCGGGGAAACCCTAAACGTTCTAGGTGAAAATAATCTGCCACGAACCCGATCGGACTGCCTAAAACTTCCATCTGAAAGTTACGATAATGTCTGTTCTGATCAATCCCAGCTGCCTGAGTTCTTCTCTCGGAATGTTGGAAGCTTCTACGATATAAAAGCGAATCCGCCGAGAACAAGCAACAAGCATAAATTACATCTTGGAACGAATCCCGAAAGAATCAGAACGGCTGGAAAACCCATTTCTTCCTCAGCTCCGTCCGTCTGATATAAAAACAGAGCAGATGACTTCTGGTTAAGATACTGGACTAGTGATCAGCAGGTTGCTGGTTTAAACCCAATCACCGCCCTTAAACCCTAACTGCTTGCATTGTAAGTTGGTTTGGACAGAAGCGTCTAATAAATGCCACGCGCCTTCATTATCAGACTTTATATCATAATAATGTGTGAAAGCTTTGGAGAACGTGCAGCCCTTATGCCACCTCCAAATGAGGCAGTTATTTACCTCAGATGCATAAGCACTGCCCACACTTGGTGCCAACCTACACCACATCCAAACACAAACCAAATTAAGTAAGGATGTTCTGAAAGGTCCTGAATGCTGAGAAGAAGCAAGTCAGACTAATAAAGCAGCTACATTGACCCAGTTGGTGATGATCTTTGGGTTGGGTGATATAAGGTCATTATTTGGATAATTCTGCACTTATTGATCGTTTTACCTGCCAAGAATACCTGATATTAAATAAATAACTGCTTTAGTTTTAATATACACTATAGACAAAGCTTCCACAAGTACGTGACCCCAGTCAGGTTCATCTCAACATGTGATTTTAATATTATATAAGATCATGTGTCAGATGACAAACTAAACTACATCCAAACATACTGGACTCTAGAATCCTGCACTAATGTGTATTATCAGCTCACAGATATCTAAATACTCTTGGCAGACTGTTTTCCAGAGCAACTCCTAAAAAACAAGCTGAGGGCGCGACTATAAAGTTATTGGGCAATCTGTAATCGGCCGGGGAGGGAATGTTGTAAATCTAGTGTTTGATCCAACATGCACGACTGATCCAACTGGAATGAAACTCTGCATGCTCCCACATGCACATAAACATACACCCGGATTCAATCACCACACTGGCCCAAATATTATCATGTGTCACCAACACGGGTCACTGCACATTAAATATTAAATACAATACACTGAAAATCCATAAGAACTAGTTTATTCTTTTAACACATTTATGATATGTGGTGCACACTGGTGTCCACCAAATCTGTATCACTGTGCACTGAATTTACATGCAGAATAAGAATATAAGGAAATGAGGAGTGAGGATTTTATGTGATTTGTGTTGTCTTGTGCATAAAATGATAAATGTTGATTCACTTTTCTGCAAATGTGATTAAACCACCTGCAATTTTATTTGTATTAAAAACATTATTGGAATATAATAGATATAATTTGGATACTTTATTTACTTTTGTGAGATGTTTGCATGTAAAGCAGGCATTACAGAATAATTGAATTTATTTATTAAATCGTACTAAAGAAATAAAGAATTTGTACATGTCATATTATTATTATTATTATTATATTTTTGGACATGCTAGTTTAAGACTGGCAATCATGTTATCTCTTAATTTTGCATCATAAGTAGGGTTAGCAGCTCAAGTTTACTTAGTTTTAGTTTTGGTACTATTAGGTTTTTTATTTCATAAAGAACAACAGCCAAATATTGCTGTATTTAAGAAAGAAAAATGATGAGACCATGCATTAAAGAAAGTGAGGATTTTAACCCATCTGTGGAGTATAAAGTGGATCAGATTGGTGCAGATTCCATACAATACTGCAACATTTTCATCAGAGTAAGACTGAATTTAATATTAACTTTTAAAATCCTTAAAAAAAGACTTTGCTATTACAATAACAAAGAAAAAGAGCAAAAACTTACCATGTTTTAAATAGGATCAGTTCACAATCCGCCTCTGTGATGCTCCTAAAATTCCTTAAAGAGCTTATAGTGAGCTGTGGCTATAGCAGACTGTTAGATTTGTGTAAAACAATTTAACATTTAACAGTAATAAAGAACTATAACTAAGTGCAGTGCAGTACATCCAGATGTTGCTTCCTGCAGCTGCACTGAACTCTGACTGAGCAGCAGCACCGTGAACATCATGTTTGAGCTTGTGCCTCGCTCAGCGATCAGCCAATCAGAAATAAGGCACAACTGATGCGACCAATAAGAACGCGAGCTTGAAACCGAGCGCCTCTATATAAGCACCCGCCCCTACCATCGCGAGCGCTGCTCCTCAGAATTCAAATTTAACGGAAATTATAAAGCGGTGAGAAAACCGAAGAGTTATAATTAAATATTTAATCAAATATAGCACCCAGAAACGACTCCGAAGCTTATCTTTAGGTAAAATAAACATAATAAAGATAAAATCTGACTGAACATGTATTTAAAATGCCGTAAAGCTCATGTCATTAATGAGCTAAAATGTTAATTTTAACAGGATAACAGTGTTCCGTACAGCCAGGTTTAAGTATTATGTTTTATCTAAATTAAAGTGAAATGTGTCTTCTGCTGCTTTGGGAAATAATACAAATATTTCCAAATGTATTTTTCTGTTTTGCTGGGCTGGATAAAGTTATGAAAAAGTAAATTTACCGTGTAAAACTATGATAATAATACCATATAAGGGTAACAGTGTTCCATACAGCCAGAATTTAGTATTATGTTTTATCTAAATTAAAGTAAAATGTATGTTCTGCTGTTTTGGAAATAATAGGAAAGATCTCTATTTATATATTTTTCTGTTTTGTTGGGCTGGATGAAGTTATAAAAAAGTAAATTTACCGTGTGAAACTATACTAATAACACCAAACAGGGTAACAGTGTTCCATACAGCCAGATTTTAATATTACGTTTTATTCTAATTAAAGTGAAATGTGTGTTCTGCTGTTTTGAAAATAATAGAAAATATTTTCAATTATATTGTTCTGTTTTGCTGGACTGAATAAAGTTTAAAAAAAATAATAAATTTACTGTGTGAAACTATCATTCTATACGATGTACGGAACACCGTTACTTTACCTCAGGAGTTCTTAATCTATTTCGATGCAATTTTAGGAGCCCAAAATGTTCATAATCAGAACCTCACTGGTTTATTATTACAGTGCAGAACTGGAGTAAGTGATTTTCTTATTTAAAATTAAGTGATCTGTCAGTAATCTTCATATAGCTGCAATTGTCTTAACTTTAAGAGAAGCTCCAAATTAAGCTCCAAATCTGACCTTTGCTAATAAAAAATATAGCTTACAAAAAAAAACTATTAATTCTTATAACTTATATTAAACCTTTACAACTACACAGCTGGGTTTATGATTGCAATCACTGGGGAAATCAAATGCCTTCGTCTCAAGTTACAAATACTTTAGAAAAAAAAGGCGAATGTTTAATTTATAACAATATAAACTAGATTTACAACAGACAGCGACTTTGCAGGAAAAAACTGTGTAAAAAAATAAAGACAAAGAATCTGTTTGTTAAAATGAATCTTGTAATTGTGTTTACAGATAAACTGGTACATATCGCAATTTCATTTTTCTGAGTTGGACATTCTGGACTTGTACAATTGCGCCATCGTCTGGCTTCTTCTGTTACTGCACCAAAACCTTCTTGCTCTAAGGAGAGACTGTTTACTTATAAAGCAAACTTAACTGTACTTACTGGTTACACAAGATTCATCAGTTCACAAGTTTAATGTCAGTCAATTTGTATCTCCAATTCACCTCACATGCATGTTTTTGGACTGTGGGAGGAAACCGGAGCGCCCGAAGGAAACCCACGCAGACACGGGGAGAACATACAAACTCCACACAGAAAGGACCCAGATCACCCCACCTGGGGATCGAACCCAGGACCTTCTTGCTGTGAGACAGTGCTACCCACTGAGCCAGGGTGCCGCCCTAACACTTTAAAAAGAGACAGAAAAGAAACTAGTGGCAGAGCTGATCAGATGTACAGCATCATGGTCCTGGGAACGTGGTCTCTGGTCAATGTCTGAAGCTTTGCATGTTCTCCACATGGGTTTAGTCCATGTATTCTGTTAAAGTCTTAAAAACATGCAAAGGGTGGGTTGATTTAACTGGTGAAGTAAGAGAATAAATTAGTCTAATTGTATTAAACAGTGGCGGATTGGCGCCCTCTGCAGGGTGTCTACCTGCCTTATGCACACCGTTTCTGGAGAAGCAGGACCCACCGCGACTCTTACCAAGATAAAGCAGTGGTAAAACGTGAAAATAAAATGATTTAGCCAACACTTTGTTATCCAAAGTAAATCAATTGTGCTTGAGCCAACACACCTACCAGGACCACGTTAATCTCCCAAACCCTGAGACCTGACCGCTAGGGATTAGCAGAGACAAACCTCAGGCCTGGGAACTTAATCTAGTGCTCTCGTATTGCACCGATTTATTTTCTGCTCTGATTGTGTTCATGAAAGGCCTCAGCAATTTAGTTGATTGCTTGAATCAGGAGTGTTGAACTGGAAAAGCTGAAGCATTTATACCAGCGATCCTCACATTTACTTACAAAGAATCATAGTGGGTGCAGGCAGGAGTTTCACCAGATACTGATCAGGGGTCTGATTAATGAAGTGCAGTCTGATTATTGTGAATAAATAAGTACATTTTGCTGTTTTGTGCAGGTGTCGCTAGGTGGCGGTGTTGGCCTTCTCTTACTGAGATTCGACCAAAACCTCACCAAACTCCTGGTAGTGATTTACATTCTGTTATTAAATCCTTCATTCTTTCTCCCCTCAGAGATTTGATGGAGGAGCCCAATACCCAGGTAAGACCCACCATACATCGTTCAGCGTATAAATATTCAGCATAAATAAAGCATTGAAGAAGATTACACCGACCAGGCATAACATTATGACCGCTGACAGGTGAAGTGAATAACACTGATTATCTCTTGATCACGGCACCTGTTAGTGGGTGGGATATATTAGGCAGCAAGGATCTGAGGGCCAAATTGTGACGGCTAGACAACTGGGTCAGAGCGTCTCCAAAACTGCAGCTCTTGTGGGGTGTGTCCCGGTCTGCAGTGGTCAGTATCTATCAAAAGTGCTCCAAGGAAGGAACAGCGGTAAACCGGCGACAGGGTCATGGGCGGCCAAGGTTCACTGATGCACGTGGGGAGCGAAGGAGCTACTGTAGCTCAAACTGCTGAAGAGGTTCATGCTGGTTCTGACAGAAAGATGTCAGAATACACAGAGCATCACAGTTTGGACCAAGACAATATTAGGAAGATGGTCATAATGTTATGCCTATTTTTATACATATATAACTGATTCTCCTCATGTCACACTTCACACACACACACACACACCTCAGAACAACAAATCAACGACACAAATGATCCTCTAGTGACTTCACTTTTATTTAAATTAAATCATTATATAGAACTTTAAAAGCATTTAAACTTCCAAAAGACCCTTTTCAATTGGATTAGTGAAGGGCTGTGTGTGTGTGTGTGTGTGTGTGTGTGTGTGTGTGACTGTACATGGTGAAGCGGTGTGGACAGAGGGAGGCAGGGGTTCGATTAATCACATCGCAAGAGTCTGATGGAAATAAAGGCACAAGGTGGAACAGTGGCGAGTAGAAAACTTTCCTTAAGTACGTTACAAATCCGCCCGCACTCGCCTCTCGATTATCTTTTTGTGATTTTTGCACTTTTTTTTTTAGTTTTTGATGTGATTTTATGAAAGGAATGTTATAGTACTGAAGAGATTACTGTGCTAATACAACTGCTGCTTCATTTGGCTAGACATGTAAACATTAAAATATCACTTCTCTATCTGCTGGCTCTAGAAAAACTCAGAAATTAAAAGCTTAATAAAATTTGAGCGTCAGATTTTCTAGATTAAGACGAAAGTATTCATATAAATGTCGACTATTTCTCAAAAATAAACAACAACAACAACAACAAAAAAACAATAATGAAAAACACAACAATTGTTGATTTGTGGTTGAAGCCCGAAAAGGTTAATAACTATGAAAATAATCTGCTGCCCAAAATCAAACATGAACAGAGCTAGGATGAGCTGGAGGGCTGTAAGGGTAGGGTAGGGTAGGGTAGGGTAGGGTAAGGAGGTGGGGGATTAGGGTTAAGGGAAAAGAACCCTGACGGGTGGAGGACGGAGGCCAATAGGTGATCGTTGAAGCTGTACATGCGGCTCACTGGAGCTTCCCAGTCACAGGCTGAAGCAGGAAACGGTTTCAGTCGGCCAGCGTGGTCAGTAAGAACGGCTTCATCCTCCTCACCCGCTCAGTCATCACCTTCTGTTCAAGTACTTACAGATCACGAGGACGGTGGAAACATGGAGGGAACAAGAGAGGGACGAGTAAATCTGTGCTCTCTTTGTGGGTGGACACCTAAACTCATACATCCGTGTACCGCGTGAGCGTCTCACCTGGACCCTGCGTCGGCGCTTCAGAACAGGCCGCAGTCTCGGAGGTTGTTCTTGATGATGACGTCGGTGACGGCGTCGAACACGAACTGGATGTTCTCCGTGTCCGTGGCGCAGGTGAAGTGGGAGTAGATCTCCTTGGTGTCCTTCTTCCTGTTGAGCTCCTCGAACTTGAAGCGGATGAACTCGGACGCTTCGGAATACGTACCGGCACCTGCGGCGAGCGGATAGAAACAAATACCACCAGAGAATATAATATAGATTCACGAATGCAGGATTCAAGAGGCTTTACAGTCATTTCAGCTCCATACAGGTACATTATGAAACGAAACAACGTTCCTCCAGGACCAGGGTGCAAACAACAAAATACACACGGTGCAGTCTGGCTGAAAACCTAGTGACCCGCCCTGCTCCCCACTCAGTAGAGAGGATTCTAATAAGACCTGGAGCTCATGAGGCAGATTATTTAGACGCTCTACTTAGGACGCTGCCTCGTTATTCAGTCAGATTATCACTCATATCATTAAGGCGCCTCAGTAGGAGCACTTTAAAGAATCTAAAAGAGCTAGGCTTTCTATTTGTAGATTATTTCCTCCCAATCTAGGCATATCCAATTCCTCCTCACCGCTGCAGACCCCTCGAGCCTGGCCGAGGAGGAACGTACCTAACACACACCTCCTCAGACACGTGTGTAGTTGCAAACCGCTTCTTTTCACCTGCACCAGGTGGGTTCACACAGAGATCAGTATAGCGTTGGGAGAGTCACGCACTGCTCTCTATTATTCCCCGTCTCTGTGCAGCGCCTCGACCAGCCAGCAGGTGGCAGATTTCATGACAGTTTCCGAATGCTGGTGACTGCAGATCAGATCAGATCTATTTATTTATTTATTTGGGTTTTAACGGCATGTTTAACACATATGGATTGTAGATTAGGTCTAGACTGACCTGCAGGCAGGTTTATTTACTATTTTTGCTGAGTGTTAAGCCACTACTGATCTTACAGTCGGTGCTTCAGGTCGAGGCGTGTGTACCTGTGTAGTCGGGGAAGCAGATGCTCAGCGGGCTGTGCTCGATCTTCCTCTCGAACAGATCCTTCTTGTTGAGGAAGAGGATGATGGAGGTCTCGGTGAACCACTTGTTGTTGCAGATGCTGTCGAAGAGCTTCATGCTCTCGTGCATGCGGTTCTGTGAGAGCACAGAGGAACAGATCAGAGAAAAGCAGCACAGCGCGCAGGAGAGGACACGATGCGACCGTGAAGCCGGGTCTTACTATCTCCGCGTCCTCGGCTAACACCAGGTCGTAGGCGCTCATGGCCACGCAGAAGATGATGGCGGTGACGCCCTCGAAGCAGTGGATCCATTTCTTCCTCTCCGAGCGCTGGCCTCCCACATCGAACATCCTGTGTAAAAGGAAATGTTCACTTTGTGCTTTCCGGTGCCAATATACAAAATAAATCAACTGAAAGTGTCACGTATGCCGCAGATACTTCGATTTTAATAATTACTGCAGCTGAACATGTACCGTCACAGATCAGACATACTATCGTGTATTTTAATGTTGTGTCCCGGCCTCCAAAATCCCTGTGAATGACTTTCAATGTCCATGTCCATATAAACAGGGCTAGTTTGACCACACCAAGCCAGCGGCCTACAGTAAATAAAGTTTATTCAGCTCTATACAGATCGTTAGATGAGTATAACGGTAATCCTTTTACCAAATGCTGACGCCATATATTCACCACTGCACCCACGTTCATCAAACGCTGCACCCACGTTGATTTGGTACGATTTTAATGTCCTATATCGTCTTGATGGCCTCGTTTGATATTCTTCACTTCCCCTCCACACACATTCATTTATTTTCTCTCATCAAAACCCCTCAATCAGTTTGTTCATTTTATTTGTTTATGCTTCAAATGCTCTCTTTTTCTCCTCGCTCATCTTTTTCTCTCCTTCACGAGGATTAATAGGAGGGTACGCCGATCATTCACACGTATGGGGGCAGACTCTAACGGTGCCGTTTCTGTGGCATTTCTGTGTGGGCACTGTTGCCGTGGTTACACACAGCTGGAGAGAAGGGCGCGCACGCCCGTCCGATGTCCCCGTTAATAAAGTGGTGAGCGGATGAAAGGAAGGCTCACTACTCACACACACGGTCATGCTGAACTCACGTTATTGATACACGCTCTCGTCTCGGATTATCTTTAGGGTTTAGTTGGTGAACTGGTTTGGTGGGGAGGTTCAGGGCGTCTGTAGCAGCTGATGGTACAGGAGTCCGAGATGGTAGCAGTGATAGAAAACACATTTCAGCAGGCTGAGATATGAAATATAAGAGATATTATGTTCCATTTAGGAGGTTGGGGGAATAGAACCTACTACGGTGGTTTTCTGGTGGACGCATCACTGGATGTTCTAGGTTTACATTCTATTAAGGTAGCTGTGCTGTGTATTGTAGATTCTATTTATTCTATCATTTAATTTAACAACCACCATGACGTGGCACTTGTCTTAAAAAATCTGTGAAATCTGTGAAGTTAAGCACATTTTCTGGTGAATTTAGTACAGCCCTGATTATAACCAGTTACTGCAGATGCAACAGATACCACTTATACCCGGTTACTCACTTGAAGTGGAGATCTCTGAAGGTGAAATGTGTCTCTACGATGCCGGTGGTCTTCACTCTAGTCCTCAACACGTCAGACTGGGTTGGGATGTAGTCGGCTTTGGCTATCCTCTGCAGATCATTCAGGTAGCTGAAAAAGCAAACGAGTGTTACATGAGCTGGGTGGACGTGTAAGCTTTAGGGATGGTCGGGTGCACCACACGTTCCTATTCCAACCTGGTGGGCTTTGATGACTCTTTTTCTGTGGTTCTCAAGAATCTCCTTTACTTGAGGCACGCAACACTTCTGTTAAGCTGTATGATGAAGACCAGGCTTTAATAGTGAAGACCCAACTTTATGTTCCTGACTTCCATCAACCCTTTTAATAAACGTGTACTTCTAGAGCAGGGGTGTCAAGACTGTATAAATGTAACTCCTTAATACCACATCACACACCGTCCTCATCCAACTCCACTTATTTGTTTAATTCTTAACATCACGTCAGCTGCTTTGGCTATAATCCTGGCTGAGTATGGGGTGGATTTGCTTTCTTTACTGGTGTGTATAGTGGTTAGAGTGTTTGTTTGACAATAAGCGTGTAGAATTTAATTGTATGGCATGTTTTAAGTGCTAGTGCTTCTAAGAATTTAAGCGGTTAGTTAAACGCTGATGTGGAAACACTGCAACCTGGTGGTAAGATGTGGGATGTGGTCACTTCGCGGGTCACAACACATGCATTGTGGGAGATGTAGTTTATGTACGATTTTACAATGTACGCTTTAAAGCAGCATAGACTTTCATTTTAAGACAATTGTACGTGTTTTAAGCTCTAGCGGGCCGCATAAAATAGTGATAGCTTAGTGGTTAAGGTACTGGACTAGTAATCAAACGGTTGCCGGTTCAAGCCCCACCACTGCCAAGTTGCCACTGTTTGGCCCCTGAGCAAGGCCCTTGACCCTCAATTGCTCAAAATTGTGTTCAGTCATAACTAAGTCGCTTTGGATAAAAGCGTCTGCTAAATGCCGTAATGTAAATATAAAATGACGTATCGGGCTGGATTAGGCACCAGCGTATGAAACTAAACCTAAAACTTCAAACCAAAACTACACCCCTACATAAAAGTGGTGCGCACAAACAGAACCAGAACAAAGCTCAGAACGCTGGAGACCTGGCAACCCTGACATCCAACCGTAAATGCCGTAAATGTAAATATAAAATGACG
The DNA here is from genome assembly GCF_030014385.1 of Trichomycterus rosablanca. Classification (NCBI taxonomy): domain Eukaryota; kingdom Metazoa; phylum Chordata; class Actinopteri; order Siluriformes; family Trichomycteridae; genus Trichomycterus; species Trichomycterus rosablanca. The sequence continues at coordinate 18,463,810 of NC_086011.1, forward strand.
TATCGGGCTGGATTAGGCACACGGGCCTCGAGTGTTCTAGAGGTACACATAGTTTGTAGGAGAAAGATATTTGGACGTAATCTTTGAACTTAGATGAAGGTCAGGACACATTTCTGATAAAATTTTGTGCAGATTTGCTTACAGTAATATTTCATTCCTGCAGGTGGTTTTAATAAAATGAGCCTGATTTGCACTGAACCTTTTGATTCTTGTTGACCTTCTCGCACCCTGAAGCTTAATCTACACATACATCAGGTTTCGAGTCGTCATCTTTCCGTGTGTGTGTGTGTAAATGCACAGGCAGCAAATCTCGTGCATCACTTATCAGCCGTTCAGACTCGACTGTGGTGGAGTGCATCACACTCTGGGCGGCTGGAGAGGAGACGGAGATCAATAGCAGCGCTCTCATGATCTCAGAGTAATTACATGCTTGTGAGAGCACTTGATTTGGTGGAAATGAAAGCCTGCTGGATCAGGTGCGGCGTTTAAATAGAGCCTCGCCTGCTCGTTATGGATGAACAGCACAGTGACAAGAGCACTGATCTCAACACGCTGAAGGAACAACAGGTTCAGGTTCAGGTTTAACATCCCATCTGTTGATAAGTATCGTATCCTACGATGTCGGGTTGCACGACGCCACACAGATAACGCTTGTACAAACACGTCAGGCGTTTGTTTTAGTTTACATCTGCACACGTGTAACGGTGGCAGCACCTCTGTGGGCACCAAACCAAAAAAAAAAAACCCCAAACCCCTCCTGCATGCACATGTACACATCACAAATACACAGCACCAGTACAAACAGCAAGCATGAGTGCACCACACACACACACACACACCCCTCGAATGTGTGTTGAAACCATAAAACCCACATGCAAATGAGTAAGACCACACGTCCAAACACAGGGAGGGGCCGCACGTAACCGTTCACACTGTGAAACCACAGGCACGCCGAGGAAACAGCAGCTCATTCAGCGCTCGCTTCACTTTCTGTTTCTAACATCTTTACAACAGGGACGGTTCTGACCCTCTAGGGGCGCCGAGAGGAAAACAATTCAGCCCAGTGTATGAAACTAAAGCTAAAACTTCAAACCAAAACTACACACCTACATAAAAGTGGTGTGCACAAACGGAACCAGAACAAAGCCCAGAACGCTGGAGACCTGGCAACCCTGACATCCAACCGTGAGATGAATGGAAGCACGGACCTGCAAGCAGCGCATCAGTGCTGGCTCCCAAAAGCATAAAGGCGCGCATACACACACCTTCCCTCTCCTCTCCCACGTCCGAGTCCTTTCACACATGCACCGTTAGAACAGAACCTTCTGGCTTGGGGTTTAAGCGTAAACACATCCCAAAAGTCTGACATCAGTGTACCAGCATGAGACCTGCTACGGTTCCCAGAGGGGTTCCAGCGTAAAGACGGCGATTCGTAACCAAGTGCGATGATGCAGCATGCTGCTAAAAGACATCCTGTGTGTGTGTGTGTATATGTGTGTGTGTGTGTGTATGTGTGCTTACTATGTGGCAGAATCGTTGAGCTGGTACTCTCTCGAGCGAGTACAACAGTTCTGCACTCCTCCATCGGCCCACAGGCGGGCGACGGCTCCGGAGAGCTCTTCAGGAAATATCCCCTTCTCCTCTGCTTCTGCAGCCATAGCGAACAGCTGCCTCGCGTCGTCCTGCAACACACACACACACACACACACACACACACGTATAAACGACATAAACATGAATGCTAAACACTACAGAACAGACCCGGCCTGGGTGATGACGTGAAATGCCGTCTGCAGCTACGGTGTTTATTTTTGGATCACGTTTTCTTTTACTTTCTACAAAATCAGGACAGAAATCAAGTGTGAGGATTTCAGTCCAGTCCTGAGACAGTAGAAAAAGTGTGGCAGCGATCAAGCTGAATTATTTATTTATTAGGATTTTACACTTTGCTTACACTCATGTCAGGAACGGTTGTTACTCTTCACACAAGATTCATCAGTTCAAGTTAATATCAAACACAGTCATGGACAATTTAGTATTTACCTCACTTACACGTCTTTGGACTGTGGGAGGAAACCCACACGGACACGGGGAGAACATGCAAACTCCACACAGAAAGGACCCGGACCGTCCCACCTGGGGATCGAACCCAGAACCTTCTTGCTGTGCCGCCTGATTTTAACGTCATGTTTTACACACTTTGGTTCCATTCATGACAGGACAGGTCGTTACTGGTTACACAAGGTTCATCAGTTTAAGTCTTTTGATTGTGGGGGGGGGGGACTGGAGCTCCCAGAGGAAACCCACGCAGACACGGGGAGAACATGCCAACTCCATACAGAAAGGACCCAGATCGCTTTACCTGGGAATGGAACCCATAAAAAGTGCTACCCACCGTGCCTCCCGTGATCAAGCTGAATGAAAAGAAAACACAGGGACGCTTATTTGCATACGGCTGCTGGGTTAGATTCGGTGGTTTAACGGTCCTGGTGTAGATATAAACAGTGATGGAACGGTTAACCCTGCACAACAGCTAAAGAAATAAAGAACGAAGCAGTAAAACCGGAGCTTCATCCGTATCAGAGCCTAAAACATCTGAACCGGTACATGAATGTGAGCATGAGTGTGGTACAACTCTGTTTCATAATAATACTCTCTTAGGTCACACTGACTTCAAACCATCAGTGCCTGAGCGTATAAACGTCCTCTGATTAAACAGGGACCTGCACGATATCAGGCAGGTGGTTTTAATGCACCGGCTGGCTGATGTAAATATTGCTAAACTAAGCAGTAATCTTAATACAGTCGAGACCTCATTTAATAAGAAAACAAATGCCCCCGACAGCCCAGCAGTGGGTCGAGCCAACATTAGCACCCTTCCATAAAAAGCCACAAAGCACCAGAGATAGAGAGATCAGATCCATTAGTCCTCAGTAATTACATGTAACAGGGGAGATCTGCTTGTTTAACAGAGCTGTAGAGGCTTTATTACTGCAATCACACATTCAACCAACTGTAGTGCGCACACACACACACACACACACACACACACACACACACACACACACACACACACACACACTCATCTTATAATTGGAATTAAATGAAGTTGCAGCCCATCATTTAAATGGTCTACTAGTACAGTACACTATCATTACAACCAAACCAGTCAGTTAGACCCCTTGTCGAGGCTTTAGGTTACATCTTGTAAACCACAGTGGGACCAGATTACCAGCATTTCTTTAAATTCATAAACAAAATTTGGGAGTGTGTGCTACAGTGTGTCCATAAACAAATGACTTGCCGGACTTCATCATCCAAAAGCAGTTCCTGGCTTCACAGTGTTCTTGGTGAATCCCGACAGTTGTGTTTCCAAATCTGGTGGAACACACCATGCGACTTGTGAATTGTACAGAGATGTAGGGTTGGGGGGGTTATTGTACATGTGTATAGATGTGTGTTTACTAGGGATGTAACGATACACTCTACCCACGATGCAATACGATTCTGGGTTTACGATACGATTTTTTCCACGATTTTTTTAAACAACACAAATGACAAAGTTTCCTTTTATTATTTCTCTTTAAAATAAAATACAATAAAATTATATTTATATTTGTGCTTATCTTTTATTTATCTAAATAATGAATGCCCTTTTATTTCTGAGGCAGGTATGAACTAGAGATGGACCGATCGGGGTTTTTGGCACCGATTCCGATCTCCTTTCAGGGACATCGGCCGATAGCCGATTCCGATCGGGGGGGGGGTGGATTAGCAGTAAATAAACTTAAAAAGAGCCTCACAGTAAAGATAAACCGGAGCAGCGCGCGCGCGTGTGTGTGTGTGCCTTTAGAAGAGACGCTTTGTTCACAGTATCGCTATAAGTGATTCATTGATTCATGAGTTGATTCGTTTTTATGTGAAGCGTAAGTTTCTCTTCTCAGTTATCTCTCCGTGTTTACTGTTATTAATTAAATGTCGTGGTTTTAAATAAACACCAACTACTACAGAACATTTTGTGTGACTCTCTTACATTAAAAAGCTTCATTAAACTGCTATTAGCACAGATCTGTAACCGAGTCAGACTCGTTCCGTCTGTGGAGCTAAAAGTTTTCTAAAAGTTCAGCAGATGATCCTGAACTAACGAATTTGGTAATGAATAAACTTTTGCCTCTGATTGGCTCTGTAACGTTTTCTGTTCTCATCTACATCACAAGTAAGAACCGCTCACGATTTACCAAAGTGAACCAGGAGTTTATATAACGTGCTGATAGAATCGACTCAGATGTGACCGGGTTGAATTATCTTTTTAAAGTAAATATTACAATCAGCAAAATTACATCGTAAGAGCTTTCACGATGGTTTCTGTACGATTGTTGATGAATGGTGATGTGATGGTTGGTGCTTCGTAGCTCAAAGTCTGGATCGATCCACTGAGCTGTTAACTTAACGTGATCTTTATATATCACACCATCGGATCGGCTACATTTAGGAAATATCGCCGATAGCATATTTTGATTAAAAATCGGCCGATACCGATTCATAGCCGATCGATTGTCCCATCTCTAGTATGAACTATGCAAAACAATGCTGGTTGCACCAGCGCCCTCTGCTGTTTAAAGTGAATATCAATTCATCTTAAATGAATAACCGATTTAAATCGTGGCACATGTGCACTGATTTTTAACTGTCTTGTGGTGCATCGTTACATCCCTAGTGTTTACTTTATAAATGTTTTACTTATTGTGAATGTAATTAATGTAAATGCAATTTTACTCGCCGAAATACAACGTGGCCACTTTTAATCTCGGCTCATTTCCTCATTACGTTGTTTCGTACCATCGGTGTCCCGGGCTGCTCAGAGTTTTTTGGACCTGTATATCTGTAAAGCCTCTTTGAGACTATCTATTGTCTGTTGTGATCTGCGCTACACAAACAAATGTGATTGATCTTGACGTGGCTCCACACTCGAACCGCGCTGCACCTTCTCTTGTTTCGGTTTGGACCAGCGTTCGCTAAATTCACATGCAAATGTGAACAACGATTCGGCTCCGTGTGTAAATAAATCAACTGTTTTTGTTCCTCTTTCATTTGAATAACTGAAGCAGATGAAGAAAGATCAGCGTTTATAAATGTCACGTCTGTACCAGCTCAGACCACAAACACACCCTCTGATGATTAAATAAACAAGCTTTCTACGACGGCCTGAGCCTGTGGTTATGTTCCTATTTCTGTACGTCTATCAGTATGAACTGTGAGGTGTGAAGTGCCTGCAGTTCCTCTCCCTCCGATTCCATTTACAGATCAGCGATCAGACTATCAGTCACATTTACAAATAAAAGCAGTGTTTCATAGCAGTGTGTGTGTGTGTGTGTGTGTGTGTGTGTGTATGAACGAGAGGCTCTGTGCTCCTCTGGTTAGGCTGCCCGAGGCCACTAGGGATGAAATGTGATCTACAAAAGCTGCTCTAACAGCAGGAAGAGAGACAGACTGTACGATACAGTAAATTAATGTTATAATAATAATAAAAACTGTGTTTGTGCTGTTTTTATTATTGTGTGGAAGTGCCAGGATGAAATACTGATGAAAGAATTTAATCAAAGCAGATTTGTGGTAATTCTGGACCTAACGTTCACAATACAGACACACCCCTCCAAGGTCCTGCATACATCAAAACCTGGTGGATTCTGTACTGAAAGATCAGCATTGCAGGGTCAATATGGACAAATGGAGGGTTTTTAAACACTATGGTAACCCGCGGGTCATTTTCACGGCTGGACTTGAGACCAGTGATGGGTCTACGTCATTGTTCAGTGATCCAAATCAGGAATTTGAGGAGAGGGGTTCTACTTTTTAGGGCTGAGGTACCCTGTACATCTCCGCTGTACTGGACTAGTAATCAAAAGGTTGCCAGTTCAAGCCACATCACCGCCAAGTGGCTACTGTTGGGCCCCTGAGCAAGGAACTTTAGCAGCAGGTAGTTTGAGTTGTGTAGAGGAGTTTGGTATGTTCTCATCAACATCGCTGCTGTTTTATCTGGTCATTTTGTTTACGTTTAGACATTCGACAGAAGTTTGTATTTTAAAAACGTCCGTGTGTGACTGGATAGAATCCAAACAACTGATTGGTAGTGATTGGTAGGGGTCATGTTCAGGTCCCGGTGGGAGCAGCTTGGTGGTGGAGAGTTTGATGGACATAGAACCTGAACCACCAGACTTTTTTGGCACTGTGTCCAGACTTTTAGTCTGTGGGAAGCGGTTATCAAAGATTAAATGAGGAAAAAAACAAGTTTGTGTGTGTATACGTGTGTGTGTATACGTGTGTGTGTGTGTGTGTGTGTGTGTGCACGTACGGCTCTGGAAGATTCTTCATAGTTGATCTTGAGGTTGCTCATGGCTTTGATGATGGCCATGATGGACTGGATGACGTTACTGTAGACCACGGCTCTGTACTGCCTGCACTCCTCTTCTGAATAACCGTCCTCGTGGATGATCCTGCACACGGACGCACAGACAAACAAACGCTCAACGTTCTGCTACGCAACACAAACCTCTGTGTCTTCTAACCGACGTGAAGTGAACGTGAACTGCTTCAGAATAAAGCTGAGACGATCATCACGTTTAATAACACCCAGGAAACAGGGGTGCAGGGTCGGGGGGAGTGTGTGTACAGACGTGAAGATGTTTGTTGGATGTATCCAGTGTTAAAATGCTCTCTCACTTTCTCTCTCTCTCTCTCTCTCTGGTGTAATTATGCTAATACACTACGCTCAGTTATTTAGACATTAAGGTGACGCAACACGGATTTGTCATGGCACTGCACACGACATAAAAAAGAGACGAAGATAAAGAGATGGTGGTGAAAACAGGAGGAACGAAACATTCCCACTGATCAAACAGGTACAGAAAATAAAACCGGACGTTTATACTGGCACAGCATTATGTGATGTGGGTGTTTTCTACTGAATCTGCAAATTAAACAATGGACAAATCACGTCTCTTCTTACTGAGATAAAAATTTAATTATTCGCAGTATTTTAGAAAATAACACAATGCTTATTTAAATGAAAACAAAACATGGTTACAGCAAACGTTTGTTATGAGAGACACGCAGTAAAAACACTGAGTACAGGTTTTGTGTTTACTGTGCAGCTCGGTGACACGCCTGACCTGAGACGTCTGTCTGTCTGTCTAACTATATATCTGTCTATCTATCTGTCTGTCTATCTGTCTATCTAACTGTCTGTCTGTCTATCTATCTAACTATCTATGTCTGTCTGTCTGTCTGTCTAACTATATACAGTGTATCACAAAAGTGAGTACACCCCTCACATTTCTGCAGATATTTAAGTATATCTTTTCATGGGACAACACTGACAAAATGACACTTTGACACAATGAAAAGTAGTCTGTGTGCAGCTTATATAACAGTGTAAATTTATTCTTCCCTCAAAATAACTCAATATACAGCCATTAATGTCTAAACCACTGGCAACAAAAGTGAGTACACCCCTTAGTGAAAGTTCCTGAAGTGTCAATATTTTGTGTGGCCACCATTATTTCCCAGAACTGCCTTAACTCTCCTGGGCATGGAGTTTACCAGAGCTTCACAGGTTGCCACTGGAATGCTTTTCCACTCCTCCATGACGACATCACGGAGCTGGCGGATATTCGAGACTTTGCGCTCCTCCACCTTCCGCTTGAGGATGCCCCAAAGATGTTCTATTGGGTTTAGGTCTGGAGACATGCTTGGCCAGTCCATCACCTTTACCCTCAGCCTCTTCAATAAAGCAGTGGTCGTCTTAGAGGTGTGTTTGGGGTCATTATCATGCTGGAACACTGCCCTGCGACCCAGTTTCCGGAGGGAGGGGATCATGCTCTGCTTCAGTATTTCACAGTACATATTGGAGTTCATGTGTCCCTCAATGAAATGTAACTCCCCAACACCTGCTGCACTCATGCAGCCCCAGACCATGGTATTCCCACCACCATGCTTGACTGTAGGCATGACACACTTATCTTTGTACTCCTCACCTGATTGCCGCCACACATGCTTGAGACCATCTGAACCAAACAAATTAATCTTGGTCTCATCAGACCATAGGACATGGTTCCAGTAATCCATGTCCTTTGTTGACATGTCTTCAGCAAACTGTTTGCGGGCTTTCTTGTGTAGAGACTTCAGAAGAGGCTTCCTTCTGTGGTGACAGCCATGCAGACCAATTTGATGTAGTGTGCGGCGTATGGTCTGAGCACTGACAGGCTGACCCCCCACCTTTTCAATCTCTGCAGCAATGCTGACAGCACTCCTGCGCCTATCTTTCAAAGACAGCAGTTGGATGTGACGCTGAACACGTGCACTCAGCTTCTTTGGACGACCAACGTGAGGTCTGTTCTGAGTGGACCCTGCTCTTTTAAAACGCTGGATGATCTTGGCCACTGTGCTGCAGCTCAGTTTCAGGGTGTTGGCAATCTTCTTGTAGCCTTGGCCATCTTCATGTAGCGCAACAATTCGTCTTTTAAGATCCTCAGAGAGTTCTTTGCCATGAGGTGCCATGTTGGAACTTTCAGTGACCAGTATGAGAGAGTGTGAGAGCTGTACTACTAAATTGAACACACCTGCTCCCTATGCACACCTGAGACCTAGTAACACTAACAAATCACATGACATTTTGGAGGGAAAATGACAAGCAGTGCTCAATTTGGACATTTAGGGGTGTAGTCTCTTAGGGGTGTACTCACTTTTGTTGCCGGTGGTTTAGACATTAATGGCTGTATATTGAGTTATTTTGAGGGAAGAATAAATTTACACTGTTATATAAGCTGCACACAGACTACTTTTCATTGTGTCAAAGTGTCATTTTGTCAGTGTTGTCCCATGAAAAGATATACTTAAATATCTGCAGAAATGTGAGGGGTGTACTCACTTTTGTGATACACTGTATCTGTCTATCTATCTATCTATCTGTCTGTCTGTCTATCTAACTATATATCTGTCTATCTATCTGTCTGTCTGTCTGTCTAACTATATATCTGTCTATCTATCTGTCTATCTATCTAACTATCTATCTGTCTGTCTGTCTGTCTATCTAACTATATGTCTGTCTGTCTGTCTGTCTGTCTGTCTGTCTGTCTAACTATATATCTGTCTATCTATCTAACTGTCTGTCTGTCTAACTATATATCTATCTGTCTATCTATCCATCCATCCATCCATCCATCCATCCATCCATCCATCCATCTATCTAACTGTCTGTCTGTCTGTCTGTCTGTCTGTCTGTCTGTCTGTCTTTCTAACTATATATTGGTCTGTCTGTCTGTCTGTCTGTCTAACTATATATCTGTCTATCTATCTAACTGTGTCTGTCTATCTGTCTGTCTGTCTGTCTGTCTGTCTGTCTGTCTGTCTGTCTGTCTAACTATATATTGGTCTGTCTGTCTGTCTAACTATATATTGGTCTGTCTGTCTGTCTGTGTCTGTCTGTCTGTCTGTCTATCCATCTATCTTTTAACACCGTGTTTACTCTTGTGAGTTACATTCCCAGTAGGAAAGGTTTATGTGGGTGCTTTGTATCTGTTATGTAGTCTCTGATATTATATGTGTATTCCTGATTCAGTAATTGTAATGAAGTTTAAAAGTTTTTCTGTTTTTCCAAGGTTAAAAATGTCTTTCATTGTTCCGGTTATGGAGAATTTGTGTCTTTCCCTTTGGTATTCAGGGCCCTCAGTTAGTAACGTGTTTAATCGTGATGGGTAATTGGCAGGATTCACATTGCGGGGCATCCTCCCATTTTCCTGACCTGAGACGTCATTTATTTTAAAAATATGTAATGTACTGAAAACATGTTTAGTTCATTATTATCGTGCTGAGCTATTTTATTAACATTTTAAGTGTGTGTGTGTGTGTGTGTGTGTGTGTGTGTGTGTGTGTGTGCTTACTTCATCTGCTTTACGATGGTGCTCTTCCCCGACTCTCCAGCACCTGTAAAACATACAAACATTACATTAAACACAAAGAAAGCAAAACTAACCGGTTCGTTTGTTTATTAGGATTTTAACGTCATGTTTTACACTTTGGTTACATTCATGACAGGAACGGTCGTTACTCATTACACAAGATTCATCAGTTCACAAGGTTATATCCAACACAGTTATGTATTTCGACTGTGGGAGGAAACCCGAGCACCCGGAGGAAACCCACACGGACACGGGGAGAACATGCAAACTTTACACAGAAAGGACCCAGACAGCCCCACCTGGGGATCGAACCCAGGACCTTCTTGCTGTGAGGCGACAGTGCGGCCCCAAAACTAACAGGTGAAGAGGAACTGAAGCGCTCTCGTTTATACACCAGGATCTTACACACGACTTCACACCACAGTGAAACTGATCAGGGCTGGAAAATCACTTCATGTACAGAATAGCAGAGACTGACAGACCAAAACAGACCATGATGCTGGTTAGACGTCTCGTTCCAAAACCAGGAGCATTAAATGTAACTTCAACCCTCACACGTCTTTATGGTGTTTAAATAATTCAGTACAGAGTGTGTGTGTGTGTGTGTGTGTGTGTGTGTGTGTATACACCAGGTCCTACACAGCCGTATTACCTGAGATTCACCAACCTTCATAAAACAAGCTTAAAAATGGAAACATGGTCCCTATCATGCCCATGTGCAACACAGTTCTTCTGATCTCAAGGCTCTTAGATACAAAATACAAAAAAACCTGTGGATTTTAAGAGGTTTATGGCTGTAAACACGTCTGCTCCAGACACTCTCACAGTCCCACAGCTAATAAACACACACACACACACACACACACACACACAGAGCAGAAGAGAGAATCTGAAGTGTATTATACACAGACAGGCCACGAGAGACGAGGTAAGAAATCGAGGTTTTATTCTCATTGGGTTTCAGAGCTGTAACGTTACTGTAAATGAAACAGATTGAAATCAGAGCTGTGATGAGCTCTCGAGGTGTCTGGAGCTGGGGGATTTTCATACACACATCTGCAGCATCAGGAGCTCGCTGTGTTCATTCCTCCGACCCTGTTCATTCACCTTAAACCTGCAGCCATCAAACACTTCAAAATATACACACGGATCCTCTGAGAAACTAAACTTCATTATTATTATTGTATTATTATTGTTATTATATTATTACTGATATTATTGCTGTCTTATAACTATTGTTATTATTATCATTATTATTAATGCAAGCGAGGAAGAAATGTTACGATGTTCCCTAGCTGGTCAAAGCTGTTATGTACAAACAGACAGACAGACAGACAGACAGATAGACAGACAAATAAATGGATGGATAGACAGATGGACAGAAAGACAGACAGACAAATGGACGGATAGACACTGACAGACTGATAGACAGATAGACAGACAGACTTTATTAATGTCGAGGGAAATTATTAAAAGTACCAACAGGCAGCTGCTACAGATCCACCATTTACTAAAGAGACCAAAAGCTCCCTTAATGGGACGGATGGTACAGAGGTGCAGCTTGTACACGTCCTGTACTGGTACAGCCACCACATCATCATGTTACCCTCAGACTAATCCACACCAGGGTTTAACGTGCTGCAGAAACATGTCGGTTCAGTGCGGGTTTTTTTTTGTATTTTTATCGTTCAGCTCCAGAGCAAATTCATTTCATTTTCACCCTGGTTTTCCTCTTACATGTTAATGGTGTTCGTTTAATCAGGTGCTGAAGTTTAATCCTTCATCTCGGTTGTCATCTTCAGCAGACAGCTAATTATCTGCGCTGCGAGGAGAGAGAGCTGAACGCGGCTCTCGGAGATCCTGCTGCAGCCTGCGGGGTCGCCGCGCGCTAATAGTTTTGGGATTTAATCCGGGAGTTCAGAGGAGCGATTACGGCCGGCGACAAACAAAACCCACACGTGAGTCTGAAGCAGGCGGCTCTTTTACGAAGGTGAACCGAGACACGGTAGTAACTAACGGTTAAAACAAAGGTGGTTTTTATATTTATAGAAAAGAATAAGAGTAAGAATAAGTTCTCAGATTAAGTGCTACACAGTGTCGAACATCACAAGTATAAAGTTTAAACTTTGTACATTATTCAACATGTTTTCTGATCGAAACGAAGCCGATCGGAAATTCTGCTCAGTCAGTGACATTTTAAAATGGCAGTTTGGGACAAAATCATGAGGATATAGGTCACGTCCCCCCTACAGAATAATAAACCTGAGAATGTACTCATACAGGCCAATTAAACTAAAGGTGTAGAACCAGAATACAACGAGGCACTATTACAATCAATTCCTGCTTTAATACATCGCTTATTTTCACGTTTGGTTTTGACTTCTCTGGTGCCGGTCTATGGTCTCACCCTCAGGATCTAGAGCTGATTTATTTTACCCATCCAAAATGAATATTATTATTATTCCAACTGTTTTTATACCCATTTTCTGCCCTATTTACCTCCATTCATTTTTTAAATTTGAGATATCGACACTGTTCCTATTCTAAATCGTCCGGCCTACAGGTGGGACACTGCGGCTGTTGTAGTCTAGCGGTTAAGGTACTGGACTAGTACTTAACAGTTTGCCACTGTTGGGCCCTTGAGCAAGGCCCTTAACCCTCAATTGCTTAGACAGTATGCTGTCACAGTACTGTAAGTCGCTGTGCACCCATTCACCTGCCACGCCGGTTTTTATACTATTTTTTTTGCCCCCATTCACTTCCATGATTTTTTTTGAAAGGCAGGTCGATCTACTAAACTTCTGCATGCATGACCAAAAGTATCTGGACGCCTACCAGTGCTGAGCTGTAATCAGACTCGCATTTCTTCAGGAAATGCTCCTCTCTAGTTTAAGCTGATCTCACAGTGATTAAACGCGATGCTCTTTAAATCCACCGGCAATTTGTTTACGTTTCTTTAACCAATCAAATGTGGAATTTATTTGTATCTGACTGTTTAAAATGAGTCTCCTAACAACGTGCCAAACCTTAAATGTCCTTCTCTGTTACCCACCTGTTTCTGCCTCCACAGGGGGAACTAAGAGGTGTGAATGGAGCATTACAAATGTACTAATGACCACACACACACACACACACACACACACACACACACACACACACACACACTGAACCGGCATACGAGCACTGACATCTAAGCGTAAACCCAGACGCATCCCTCAGTCATGTCTGGAGATGAAGTGCACAGGAAATGCCATCCATCAAAAGGCAAACGCGCCGCATGGCAGCCCAACACCCCTCAGATTCACCTTGAAGCCCCCGCCCCACCAGCCAGATCACCCCAGCCCACACAGAGAGAGAGAGAGAGAGAGAGAGGAGCTGCTGCTCGTTTACATCTCTCTCTGTGGGGCGTGGTCAGGGAGCTTGAAGGTGAATCAGTGGGGTATTAGACTGGCGTGCGGTGCGTCTGCCTCTCACACGTTCAGGTTCCAGCGTGGTGCTCAGACGGCTGGTATTTTTTATATCATCAAAGTGAATGTGACGCTGAGCAAGTGTCATTAACACATTAACATTGTGTGTGTGTGTGTGTGTGTGTGACATTTATGTTTATACACTCACCAACGCCCCATTTTTCAATTTTCTTGGTGTAAATAAACAAAAACTCTGTCGCACAAGTTGCTGTTGGGTGTGTGTGTGTGTGTGTGTGTGTGTGTGTGACTGATGACATGACTGGCAAAGTATCAGACGGTGCAGGGTTCTCGTAACACTCGCGCAGATCACACGCACAGAAACAGAGAGACGGTGAGAAGGTCCCGCTCGTGTTGCCATGGTAACCTCTACCCGGTAACCTCTACCCCAAACCTTAACGAGAGGTCGAGCGCAGGAGACGAGGTGGTAAAAAATAAATAAGAACTAAAGACGGGGCTCAGAGATTAGAGCTCGGAACACACACACACACACACACACACACACACACACACACACACACTTCTAATTCCGATTGACAAATTTGCCGGAGCACAGCTGAGAGGGTTAAGGGCCTTGCTCAAGGGCCCAACAGTGGCTGCATGACAGAGCTGGGATTCGAACTCTCAACATTTCAATTGATAGCCCAAAGCGCCACCCACTAGGCTCCCACCGTCCCCCAAGCGACTTCCGTTTAATAGCCAGCACCGCCCGCTGTATCATCAAACCACGATGAACCGGTGCTACTCAGACAACCTAATGACCGTAATCACATCTACAGCGTCCAGACCAGCGGGTCTAAACGATAGTGTCCATGACGACCAGCTGTATCTGTTGACCCAGCAGAGCTGGACAGGCTCGGAAAAGCAGAACAGAGGACGGATGGGACAGAAGAGGAAGTGAGGGAGCGGAGAGAGAAGAAAAAATATACAGTTTAACTTTAAGCTCTTAGGAGACGGAGCGAGAGACGCCGACTTCCTCTTCTCTCTCCACGCCGAGCGAGAACGCTGGGATTTATAGCGCTTTACGACGTTTCTACTGAACGAGAGGGGCGGTGATTTTCTACAGACGCCGTTCTCACGCTGACATGAGAGGAGTCACAGACGCCGCTCCAGATTTCCCTCCTGCGCGCACCGTCACGTCCGCTCGTCCCGTTTCTCCACCGTACCACTTCCACACGTCACATCCATGCTTTAAAATCATCAGATTATTAATACATGCTGGAGGAAGAGGAGGTTTCTTTATTTGTGCACGTCAGCCTGGTTGAATGGCGGATGAAACAGAAAGCTGAGTTGCACCGAACATCCCAGAGCAGAAACCTAGAGCAGGATTTACAGCGGGTTTTTTTTACCCCTTTTTCTCCCCTTTTAGCGCATCCAATTGTTCAATTAGCATCGTGCTTCCTCTCTGTCTATGCCGAACCCTGCCCTGACGGAGGTGATTGAAGCTAACCCGTATACCCTCCGAAACACGAGCAGCAGCCAGATGCATCTTTGCCACCCACACATTGACGAGTCTGGCGCCACCTAGCGTTGCATGCGGAGACACACACCCTAAGGGCACCCTCTCCCATCTCTGTGTAAGCGCCTCCAATCAGCCGGCAGAGAACGCAATCGCATTCTGACAGAGAGAGACCCACATCCGGTTCTTTGTCCCACCCCCCACATGAGCGACCGGCCAATCGTTGCTCATATAGCCACTCAGCTTCGAACCGGTAAAGCAAGGCTGGATTCGATACCACGCTTCTCAGAATCCAGCCCTGGTTGCAGCGCGTTTCTTTTTACCGCTGCGCCACCTGAGCGGCTGCTACAGTTTTGATTAGGAGCACAAACGCTGCCCAAAAAATCCGCCCTCGTAAACGTCAGTAATTTAACAGAAACCATCACAGAGAGCCATTTTTACACTGGAAACTGTTGCATAACGCTGAACATTTCTGGGTTTGAGCCTGAACAAACGTGAGCTGATGATGTGGAATGTATTTCACGCTCACTCTCGATAGACGCTCACTGTCAGGATTCCCTACAGGAGTAAAAATAACCAGAGTAAGCCTGCGCGTTTATGTCTAATATTTTAGTTTTTTTCCACCACCACTTTGTCCTGGTCAGGGTCACGGTGAGGTTCCCTGGAATTACGATGCAACACAGTGCACACCCCAGACAGGATGCTGATCTATGGCGGAGCGTCGGCGATTAATTCCCTTCCTGAGACGGCCAGTCATGACTGTTAGTGGACAAACATGTCCGAGCAGCCGAAAGCACCGCTGGGGATTCGAACCCCGGATCCTAGCAGTAGTGGGCTAGCGCGATTTAGCACTGGACCACCCAAAGGCCCTTTATTAGTAACAGCCGAGTCATTTTCATAAAGAAATAAACTAATGCAACTGACGCGAAACGACTTCTGTTTATACATTTGTAGTGAAACAGTTTTGTTCTTTATTATTTAAATCATATAAATGCATGAAAAATGTTCCAGTTTAGATCAGAGTCTCAGAATGTGGTACGCGTGCGCCGGTGGCGGGTGTGGCTACGTTTCAGATCTCACATGGGCCCGATGTACGCAATCACAGGCCGACACACTTGGGGTTCACGTGGTGCCAGACTGGATGGTCTAGCATTGGGGGCAAAATGGGTACGCCGCCCTATATGGACTGATGAATGTGGACAACAGTTGGGCCCACGTGAGCCTCGGTGTCCACATTTGTGGGCAATAAACGGGGCCCGAGGAGGTCCCGAATTGGGATATTGGGATTGTGGCAGCACAATTTTACCTGGACCCCTAATACAGCCAATACGATCAACACTGGGACCAGTGTGAGCGGTCACCTTCTGGTGCAACACGTCTGTGTTTTGGGTAGAAGCTTTTTCATCTTAAGCTAATTACATTATTATTATGTAGTTTTAAGGATTAAGGGCCTTTCTCAAGGGCCCAACAGTGGAGCATGGTCAGCAGGGATTAAAACACACAACAATCCAGTGGTGCAAACTAATAGTCTATAGTCCACAGTATGCTCACGCCAAACCCACACTGTAAAACGTCCCCCTGATGCGCTGGTGCAGGGCTTCTTAAACTTGCACAAACCATCATCGTTCCTTTGTAATTAATATTTTTTATTAGGTGGCAGATCGATCAGAAATATCTGAGCATGTGACTGCACTTTAATCATGAAATTCTGAGATTAAGAGCTCACAGACAGAGATCATTTACCACTCAGTCGCTCAAATTACTGATTCGGTGATTTACTGCTCCACACACTGAACTGATTTGCTGTGTGTGTGTGTGTGTGTGTGTGTGTGTGTGTGTGTGTGTGTGTGTGTGTAGTAGGTTCGTCAGCACACAGCAGGCATACAGAGTGGGGTGTGTGTTGGTGTGTGTGTGTTTGGCAGTATGCAGCAGGCATACGGAGTAGATCCCCCTCACGGCGCTAACAAAGCTGTCTTTGTGTGAACACACACGGATACACAAGCATACAACCCCCTACCTAGCTCCTCAACTGCTTTCCATCTCGCTAACTTCACTCTGCTCTGCTTTTTAAAACTTTTTATAAACTCGTACCCCCTCTACCTCGGCCTCTACCTCGGCCTCTACCTCGGCCTCTACCTCGGCCTCTACCTCGGCCTCTACCTCGGCCCCGCAGCTCAGTGAGAGAAAGCTGAGATGAAAGGTGAGGGGAAAGAGCGACTGATGAAGATGAGTTTAGAGAAAGATATATCCATTTATTACAGATAATTTAAGCAGTGTTAGCTCCACCACTGCCGAGTTGCCACTGTCGGGCCCCTGAGCAAGGCCCATAACCGTCAACTGCTCAAATTCTACTCAGTCTTGATGTAAATGTAAGCGGTGAGAAAAACTAATTCCACCCAAACTTCCATCCTGAGCCCTGTGATCATCTAAACAATCAGCTACTAACTAAATCTACCCTTTTATAAATCATGTACATACAGTATGTGTGAATTTAAGGGCCAACACGTGCTTCCTCCAAGACACATGAAGCCTTTTGGTGTCAATCATGAGAGCAACCTTTAAAAAGGGCACACACTTCCTCAAAAAATAAAGATAGCACCACTGTGATCTATAGAAGAGACCGGAATACCATCCGTCCCAACCAAACCGTCCAAATCAACCTCATTTGGACTTCCAGTCTGAGACGGCTCTGGTACTATCAGGATGACAAGTTGGACTCATCCTAAAAACACTTATGCACAATTTGGACGTGTTTTTACCTCTATGCTTCTCTTCAGCAGAGCAGTTTTGTATGTTCTGTAGGAACGGAGACGTTAATGCGATTGTGCTGTTTATTTGTAATTGTTTACGGTGCAGCTGTTGTTCCTGCTGGTTTTTGTAACTTCTCACAAACCTCAATCCAAAGAAAACATGTTTAATAAAGGGTGCACGTGTCCTGGGAGCTTCTACAAACTTTTTACTTGCGTATAATCAAAGCAACTGAACTGACAGGAATGTATAAGGTGTGTACTATGACTGACACACACACACACACACACACACCTCCGACGGTAACAGATGGCTGTGTTTAACACCTACAGCGGAGACGTTACACTCGTGTCGTTTGTGCTTGTTTACACCTCGGCGCCTCTACACTTCCACCTCTCGCCGTATCTCCGTCCCCGTCTGTGTCCGTGTGCGTCTTTACTAAACCGACCTGTTTGCTTACCGAGCACGCCCTCGGTGATGGTAACGCCATGGTAACGGCGCTCGCCAAACTGGTGGAAGCAACGAGGCCAGCGCTGAAGAACGCTGTGATGGATAATGCTGGCGGACACGGAGCTCTGGGTGCTGATCGGTCCGAAGCTGATTAATCCCCTCAGTGAGGAACTAAACGAGCTAAACGAGTCCCAGAGAGTGAAAATACAGAGAGTGAGATACAGAGAGTGAGATACAGAGAGTGAGATACAGAGAGTGAGATACAGACAGTGAGATACAGACAGTGAGATACAGAGAGTGAGATACAGACAGTGAGATACAGAGAGTGAGATACAGAGAGTGAGATACAGACAGTGAGATACAGACAGTGAGATACAGAGAGTGAGATACAGACAGTGAGATACAGACAGTGAGATACAGACAGTGAGATACAGAGAGTGAGATACAGACAGTGAGATACAGACAGTGAGATACAGACAGTGAGATACAGAGAGTGAGATACAGAGAGTGAGATACAGACAGTGAGATACAGACAGTGAGATACAGAGAGTGAGATACAGACAGTGAGATACAGAGAGTGAGATACAGACAGTGAGATACAGACAGTGAGATACAGAGAGTGAGATACAGACAGTGAGATACAGACAGTGAGATACAGACAGTGAGATACAGAGAGTGAGATACAGAGAGTGAGATACAGACAGTGAGATACAGACAGTGAGATACAGACAGTGAGATACAGACAGTGAGATACAGAGAGTGAGATACAGACAGTGAGATACAGAGAGTGAGATACAGACAGTGAGATACAGACAGTGAGATACAGACAGTGAGATACAGAGAGTGAGATACAGACAGTGAGATACTGAGAGTGAGATACAGACAGTGAGATACAGACAGTGAGATACAGACAGTGAGATACAGACAGTGAGATACAGAGAGTGAGATACAGAGAGTGAGATACAGAGAGTGAGATAGAGACAGTGAGATACAGACAGTGAGATACAGACAGTGAGATAGAGACAGTGAGATACAGAGAGTGAGATACAGAGAGTGAGATACAGACAGTGAGATACAGACAGTGAGATACAGACAGTGAGATACAGAGAGTGAGATACAGACAGTGAGATACAGACAGTGAGATAGAGACAGTGAGATACAGACAGTGAGATACAGAGAGTGAGATACAGACAGTGAGATACAGACAGTGAGATACAGAGAGTGAGATACAGACAGTGAGATACAGACAGTGAGATACAGACAGTGAGATACAGACAGTGAGATACAGACAGTGAGATAGAGACAGTGAGATACAGACAGTGAGATACAGAGAGTGAGATACAGACAGTGAGATAGAGACAGTGAGATACAGAGAGTGAGATACAGACAGTGAGATACAGACAGTGAGATACAGAGAGTGAGATACAGACAGTGAGATACAGAGAGTGAGATACAGACAGTGAGATACAGACAGTGAGATACAGACAGTGAGATACAGAGAGTGAGATACAGACAGTGAGATACAGACAGTGAGATACAGACAGTGAGATACAGAGAGTGAGATACAGACAGTGAGATACAGACAGTGAGATACAGAGAGTGAGATACAGACAGTGAGATACAGACAGTGAGATACAGACAGTGAGATACAGACAGTGAGATACAGAGAGTGAGATACAGACAGTGAGATAGAGACAGTGAGATACAGACAGTGAGATACAGAGAGTGAGATACAGACAGTGAGATAGAGACAGTGAGATACAGAGAGTGAGATACAGACAGTGAGATAGAGACAGTGAGATAGAGACAGTGAGATACAGAGAGTGAGATACAGACAGTGAGATACAGAGAGTGAGATACAGACAGTGAGATACAGAGAGTGAGATACAGACAGTGAGATACAGACAGTGAGATACAGAGAGTGAGATACAGACAGTGAGATACAGACAGTGAGATACAGACAGTGAGATACAGACAGTGAGATACAGAGAGTGAGATACAGACAGTGAGATAGAGACAGTGAGATACAGACAGTGAGATACAGAGAGTGAGATACAGACAGTGAGATAGAGACAGTGAGATACAGAGAGTGAGATACAGACAGTGAGATAGAGACAGTGAGATAGAGACAGTGAGATACAGAGAGTGAGATACAGACAGTGAGATAGAGACAGTGAGCCCTGCTGTAGGAGGTGGATTTGAGATGGAATGTAACTGTATATATCAATACTGATGTTATAATTATTAGTTTTATTACAAACACCAGTCCAGGGGGCGAGAACGGACTTAAAGTGGACTGGAATCTAAGGAGACTTGTGGATCCAAACAACCGAACTAGCAGTACACTGTATGTTCCACAATGCAATAATATAAGAACTGCTCTACAGGGTTTAGTAACACAGTCTGTCCACAGTCTAATCCAAAGTTGGGACACCTTTAGGAGTCGTGTGCATCACCATTAGAAGCTAAATTTTCTTCCACTGCTGCAGAACATCTGTAAGTTCTTCACCAATGTCTTGTTACCGTATATGCAGTTAAACCAGGAAAAACTGGTGTCCTAAAACATTTGACTTTTAATAGCAGTGTGAGTAAAGCTCATGCGTCTGGCTTGTAAAGAGCCAAATCAGGTGCATCAGGGACCTGGACCATGCTGGCAGAAATGAATACGCAACAAAACATTTGGCAAAGAAGCAACACGGGGGACGCGGCATCAACATGACAATCCCTCAGATCTTACACAGAGTGGTTCATTACGGGAGAACAGTGTCATGTACTTCTTCTGTCTTTCTTTAAGTGTTTAACCATTTCTTAGGGACCGATTTCTGCAGAGGAACTTCCTGCTTCCACGGGAAGTCAGCAGAAAACCCCCCGTGCCCCGCCCGCCCTTCCTGTTGAGCACGCCAGCTGGTGGAGCGTAAAGCTAACGCATTCACATTCCATCACAAAGTGTCTGAACAGATTCATGACGGTTAAATACTGAAGAAATGAGATGGACGAGCTTTAATACACCTCACGTCCAGCACTTTCAGGATGAGCTCCGAATCCACCATACAGCAGTGACTATGGATAAATCAATCCCTCTTAAAATGTGCCGTCCGGCGCCCATTAGTGGGAGAATTCTGGTGTTTTACCCCGAGGTGGTTCTGACGGAAACCTGTTTACCCTCTCGAGGTTAAAGACTGCAAGTCGAGACTGCTGTGCCAACAATGCTGCTCCTACTAGATGGGATGGGTGCCTGGCGTGTTTGCACCAAAAATGTCCAGAACTCACTACAGACTTTATCACAGACTGGACTAAATAATGAAGAACTCACATTATTTTTACTAGTTATAACTTCAATTTAATTTTGTGTTTGTATGATGTGTAAATCCTATTTATTTAAAGTTTCCTCCAGGCCACACAAAGAGGACGGAGGTCCCTGCTGAGTCTGGTTCCTCTCAAGGTTCCTTCCTGTAATTTTAGGGGAGTTTTTCCTTCCCTCTGTCGCCCTCGGCTTGCTCAATAGGGGTTTTTGGTCTGTTGGTCCTGGATTCTGTAAAGTTGCTATATAAATAAATTTGACTTGAGCCCGTGGTGAGCTCTGTACGTGAGTATCAGCTTGAAATAATCTGCACATTAGAGCCTTTAACCAGTTAACCGGTTAAATACTGTAACTCCACGAGGTCAAAGTGCACCATCAGGGTCCCCTGGTCGGCGTTCGGAGAAACGTGCAGAACAGCACAAATAAAAAAAAGCTTTTCCTAAATTGAGCTAGAAGGAAGTAACTAGCCGAGCGGGTTGGATGTGAGAACGGCTAAGTTGGACCTCTCTGGGGAATTCTGCACACTGTTAACATCCTGCCACAGCGCTGACCCGCTCCCGTTTCTCTCCGCCCATCTCCCGTATGTCTCTCTCTCTCTTTTTCCATTTCTAGTACGCGGATAAACGTTTGTGTATTTAAGTTAATACGCGCCGGAGCTGCTTAAAATAAAAGGCCCATTCTTCAGCCTGCAAAACTGAAAAAGAAACCAACGTTTCAAACTCATGAAGATGAACACACACACACACGATGTAATAATTCAGAATGAATGATCACGACCCAGTACACTCACACAGTCCTTGACTAACGCGAGTGTACACACAGATCTCGAAGCCTGAAGTTAAAGTAAAGATTCCTCACGTGAGCACGTGAACGTTCAAAAGCTTTAGCACAAAATAAACACATACAATAACCAAGTTTTAAGCCAGAAATCTTCAGCAGCAAATCCATCACGGACAAAAACGTCTAGACGCTTTCATTCAAAGAGCATTACCGCTTCACACCATAGCGGAATATTAAAACTCAGACGAGCGTTACGATTTTAAAAAGCTTGTTGGACGTCCTATTTCAAAAACTTGACTTCTGGGTCTCTATTTTAGCTAGAACTGCAGCCGCTCTTCTGAGAAGCTTCTCGCAAGACATGAAAGTATGTCTACATACGTGGGAATTTGTGCCCATTCAGTCAATAGACGACAGCATTTATACGGCTGGGCACGGCTGTTGACATTCCAGTTCATTAATTAACACATGAATTGTTAAATTATAAGGGGTGTCCCGATATTTTTTGTCCATATAGTGTTTTTTATGTATTGTCTCCTGATAATATCGGGGTTACATAAGAAAGTAATTGAGGTCGGTTATCTGATTACACTGACTCAGGCTTCTAAGCAAACAAGAAACTGTAAAATTAAGCAGTTTATTAAAGTTAATCATTATTAATGAAGCACCGTTCACATTTATTTGTGCTGCCTGAAACTAATGAGCAGGTCACTGGTGCGTCGGCCTTTTGTATTCTGTAATGAAGTACTGAACTGGCTCTGGACTTCATACTTCACTTAATATAGAGTTCTTCTGACAACTTACAAGTGAAATAGGAAAAAAATAATGTTTTTATAAAGCATTGAAAACTATAATCTCATTATTTAGAAGGCATCAAAAATGTAGACGGACGCGTCTGCGAGAGGATCCATATGGACGGAGCGATCTTAACGCCGGTCTGGCGGCTAAACCTATTGTCTATTGTTCTGCTAGCGATTCATACGGCGAGCACGACACACATATAAACCAGCGTGCCAGTCCACGCGGGCAGGAAACGAGGCGCTGATTCACACAGGTGCACATACAAACACACCATTCAGAGAACACACTCTTCCGTTCTCAGCTCCGCCGCGGTGTCCTGTACGTGTACGGAGCGCTGGCTCACATCGGCAGAAAGCTCACGGTGAGAGCGATGAGGGGAAACGCCGCCGCTGCTGGATCTCTAACTATCAGATTCAGAAATCGTTATCACAGGTTTACATTGTGCTGGGTTTTTGGGGTGCTCGAGTGGCACAGTGGTAAAGTACGCTAACCCACTTTCAGCAGCACTATCAACGATAGGATCCCAATTAAAACACAACTAGCATGGGTGGAAAAAGCAGCCGGCTGAAAGCCGTAATCCGTGAGTCCAGTAACAAGATTGGAGGGAAAGATTGGGGGAAAACGTATAAAATAGAAAAGAAAAATAACAGGTTTTATTTCTTTAAAGCTTTAGGACTAGACACTTGGTGTCTGGGTTTACAGAGATCATTATTCTAACTACTTTTGTTTGTGTTTGAGCCAAACTGGTTTAACAACAGCCTCAACTTCCTCAAAATCCTTCTGCTGTGGAACAGCAGGGACACAAGACCACACACACACACACACACACACACACACACACACACACACACACACACACGAAAGGGGAAAAACACAAAGGCCGCTAGCTCGCTGTGATTTCTGGGTCTAATTGCAACACCATCACATTTAAGTGGTGTGTGTGTGTGTGTGTGTGTGTGTGTGTGTGTGTGTGTGTGTGTGTGTGTGTGTGTGTACACAATAAGGAGGAAGCAGCACATGTTTACATTTGCACCAGCCTTATGGCTTTAACGACATGTTTTACTAATTCCATCCTTTAGTGTCTGAGCTACGCTAACACACACACACACACACACACACACACACACACACACACACACACACACACACACACACAGCTGCAAAAGTAAAAAGCACCATAAGGCCATTAAATCTCTGTAGACAAACATAGTAGAATAAACTGAACCGAAGAGCGCAGCCAGTAAATGAGACGATCTATTATGGGTTCTAACTAGAGATGCATGAGTACCGATACTGGTGTCGGGTATTGGCCCGATACCGCGCTCATTAACTCGTACTCGCAAACGAGGCTCCGATACTAAACATCCGATACCGTGTGCCTAGTGCACGTCGCTGCGTTATGCCTGGTTCACACTACACGATTTTTGCCCTGATTTTCGCTCGGCGGCTGGTCGGCGCTGGATTTGCCGGCTCGGGAGCGACTCGGCGTTCGCTCGGCGATCAAAACTCGGCTCTCGATCGCTAAGTGTGAACTATCCAACAACTCGATCCGACCGGCTCGCCAAGCGCTCGGCGACCAGATCGAGTTTTCTAGCACGTCAGATATCTGATCCAATAGGTATTGGTATCGGTATCGGCAAGTACAAAAATACATGTACTTGTACTCGGTTGGGGAAAAAATGGTATTGATGCACCCCTAGTTCTAACACTCACTACAGAGCTCCAAACTGCCCCAACGGTTCATTAGGTTGGGTGTCTATGCGAGCAGACGCCCACAATCCGAAAGCCACCGTGCCCAATGCCACACGTCGACTGAAGGGCTGTAAAGCACACAGTCCCTGGACTCGTCTTTGTACTGTGGGAGGAAACCGGAGCTCCCGGAGGAAACCCACACAGACACGGGGATGGAGACCATATAAACACAGCATGGCACTGCCCATTCCAAGATCTAATTAATCTAATTGGGCAAGCAGTAGCCTAATGGTTAAGGTACAGGACTAGTAATCAGAAGGTCGCTGGTTCAAGCCTCACAGCTGCCAGGTTGCTGCTGTTGGGCCCTTGAGCAAGGCCCTTAACCCTCAATTGCTCAGACTGTATGCTGTAACTGTAATGTAAATGTAATTATTAAACTAAGTGCAAACAGAAGAAATGTCTGCTAATCTGAAGCAGCTTTCTGTAGCTCACAGGATTTGTTCTGTGGAAACATCTGTGGGTGCATCAGATCTGACACACTGTGATAAAGCTTCATGCAGCCGAGTGCAGATGAGCCTGATAGCACACGGCATTATTTTAAAGAGAAACTGCTGCAGATGTTTTGTGTGAGGGATCGTGATGCATCAGATGGTGCGTACTGAACCAGTCGTGTGTGAAAGGGCGTGACCTTGTCATGTGCAGAGTGACACAGCACGTGTGAGACACCAAGCCGTGTTATTAGCACTGAAGGTAACCCGTTATTTACTCAGGTTTAACACTAGAAGTCCCAGAAATTTCGAGCTCCCCCCTGAAGTCCCGAAAGAGGGTCAAATGACCCTTAGTCCGAACTGACGACTCTGATGGCTCCAATTAGCATCCTTTCATTTGTAAATGTGGCCATTGCCTGAGGAATCTGCAGGGGGGAGTAGAGCTGAATTCACACTAACGTCTGTCTAATACTTGAAAAGGACTAAAAACTCACAAAGATCAGTTTCAGTTCCCTGTTCCTAAATGTTCTGTACAGAGAATTAGCCAGACATTATGTAATGGCTTTTTCCATCCAAAAGTCAGCTTTTTAAGTAGTTATAAGTCAAAAAGTTTTACCATATAAATCAATAAATTTTACCTAAAAAATCAATTTCTAACATACTCTTAACAGTTGTGAAATCAACTGGTTATATTGTACATATAGTTTGCAAAACATACAATCTGTTTCAAGTTTTCAAGTTTTTCTAAAATAATTTATTTATGTTTTTGAGTGTAATATGAGTTTATATTATGAGTGTAAGCAAAAGAATGTAAGCTGCTCCTGAGTGTGTCTGCCCACCCCCCAGCTGCATTGTTGTGCAGGGGATATGCATAAGGTTGCTAACACCTTAGCAAATTTGCATGCAGCCTTTTGTGCTGTGGGGGATAAATAGGTGACTGCTTCACCTATTTTGTTCAAAAGAAACAAAATGCAGAGAAGGCTCACCACTCAACAGGCATTGGAACTGATCCTGAGCAACACCAACCCTTGTGACTCAGATGGAGAAGACATAGTCCTTCAACCGGATTCGGACTCTGAGCTGTCTTCAGGTTAGATTTTTCAAATTACCTATTTTTATTTCCTGACTATCTTTTTTATTTAGAACCAAAACAAAATGTTAATTTGAAATTATTTATCTTGCAGATGAGGAGACTCCTCCTCTACCAAAAAAGAGAGCTCGGTTGGCGAGTGAGCCGACAGAGACCGCAAAAGATGGCACAGTGTGGCGTGAAGTACAAGTGGGGAAACGTCTCCATTTCACCCCAATAGAACCGTACCCTACAGATGGAGAGCCAAGGGCTAAGGCCAGACGAAGTGTCCGGAGTCGCCTTCAGAGCTTCCTCTGTTTTATCACTCTTGACATGCTTCGTAGCATTCAAGAATGGACTACTCAACATGCACGTCACACAGAGCAGGTGGATTGGTTCATGGATCTCCCGGAACTAATGGCATTTATTTCAGTCATTATCTTGCGGGGGGTGACCAAGGTTCCATCACTACGTGACAGCTGGTCAGCAAACCTGGCAAACCCAAGGATCATTGCAACTATGGCCCGAAACCGCTTCCAAGACATCATGCAACACCTACGCTTTGATGACATGTTCACACGCAGTGAGCGAGCGGAGACCGATAAGTTTGCTGCAATCTCCGATGTGTGGAGATCGTTTGTCACCAACTGCATCGCATCCTACAACCCTGGTCGACACATCACTATTGATGAACAGCTTTTCCCGTCAAAGACTCGCTGCTGTTTTCTGCAATACATTGCAACAAAACCAGACAAGTTTGGCATCAAGTTTTGGGTGGCTTGCGACTTGAAATCAAAGTACATCTGTAATGTCCTCCCATATCTTGGCAAGGACCCCAGTCGTCCCAGCAGGGAGAGACTGTCCGAAACTGTAGTGATGAGGCTGATGGAACCATTCATGGACAAGGGCAGAACTGTAACCACGGACAATTTCTTTACATCATTGTCACTTGCACAACGACTGCTTAGCCGGAAAACCACTATCCTCGGCACAGTCAACAAGAGTCGCCGGGAAATTCCTCAATCCACTAGACAGATGGACCGCACTGAATTCACCACTCAGGTGTTTTCAACCACTGGTGCCACACTGACAGTGTATGCACCCAAACGAAAGAAGGCCGTCTACATTCTCAGCAGCATGCACAGCGTGGTTGAGACTGAGGATACCAACAAAAGGAAGCCAAACACGGTCACACAATACAACCACACAAAGTGCGGTGTGGATGTAATGGACTAAATGTTGCGGGAGCACAGCGTGCGTGCAGGAACACGGAGATGGCCAGTCGCCGTGTTCTACAACATGATTGACATGGCAGCACTGAATGCGCATGTTCTTTATCAGGCATGCACTGGGGTGCAGGAGAGACGGGTGGACTTCCTGGTTGAGCTTGCAAAAGAGTTAGGTGACTCTCATGTGAGTGAAAAGAAGGCACGCAAGGAGAAACTCCTTCGGCAACAACCTTCCACACCCAGCCCTGGCAAAAGGGCGAAGTGTCAGGTCAACCATCGATGCACGAACAATTGTGCAACTGAGAGATGTGTTGACTGCTACAAATACACGTGTGGCAAATGTACCAGGGACATACCCAGGCAGTGCCAGGTATGTTCCGACAGTGCAGACAGACTGCTGAGTGAGTGCTGAAATGCTAGTCACACAAGAAGGACATGCCACTCACACACACACACGCAGCCCCCCACTGCAGCCTATTGTAAATATGTGTGGAATTGTTTTATTCCTTGTATTTTTTTTATTATTTTTATAACAAAAATAAAAAGCATGGAAACAAATAACAGTTGTTCTTTTGTATATTTTTCACACTGAAATTTCAGTCCTCTTGACTTAGACACAAATGCTTCTGGTCATTACTCACAGCTGTACCTTGCTCTAAAATTTCTAATTCTCTATTTAAAATATATAAAAAATGATTCATTGTTTCAGTGCTTTTTTGCTCAAATAAAACTAAACTAAATACAATATGTATAGTCTTTATATTATCAAATACAATAAACTGAATAGAACTAACTAGAAACTAAATGGCTAAACTCAATGGAAAACAACAACCTCCTGTGGTGCGACAGTAATGGCCTTATTTGCAGAACAAAAGACGGTGATTATAGGATGTTAGCTAAAATCCTTCAGGTCATTCGACCCGTCTCTGGGTTCCAAAGGTAGAAATGCTAAATGACCCCTCTCTGGGACTTCTAGTGTTAAAGTGTAAAGGGGCTCAAGTGTAACACCAGATTACAGACGTGAGTGTGTGTGAGTGTGTGTGTGTGTGTGTGTGTGTGTGTGTGTGTGTGTGTGTGTGAGAGAGAGAGAGAGATTGCAGTGCCCCACAGGAAGGGTGTGCTGGCTTCCTGAATGTGAACAAATGGATAACACAAACTTTGCCCATTAGTCTCTCCAGAACCAGCCAGAAGAGGAAGTGAGAAAGAAATCACGAGCAGGAAATGACATCGGCGTATGAGCTCCACGGCGGCTCCGCGGCAGACGAGAACGGACCACCCAAAAAAAATAAGAAGAGACCAAAAGCAGCGACGTGACAAAGGAGATGGTGAAATTATATTATACTGAAGTGTCAGGAAGAACTGGTGAACAGATGTATGTGTGTGTGTGTGTGTGTGTGTGTGTGTGTGTGTGTGTGTGTGTGTGTGTGTGTGTGTGTGTGTGTGTGTGTGTGTGTGTGGCATACGTTAAGGTGAAAGGTTAAGTAAATTAGGGCGGGACGAGCCATCAGGCCTGGTATAAAAGGGTTAATTAAATTATCCTCAATATTCCAAGCTCCGAAAGGCTGGTGATCAATTAAACTCAACCCCTCCACACACACACACACACACACACACCATTATTATTATTATTATTATTATTTGTAGTTTCTCATGTCTAGTGCACAATAAATTTTGGAGCCTGGTTTCCCAGTTGCTAACTTATACTGGGAAGGTGCCCGAGTCTAGAACTGAGATGGTTTGCAGCTCCAGTCACAATTATACTTACGGCATTTAGCAGAAGCTTTTTTTCCCAAAGCGACTCACAGTACTGTGACAGTATACTGTATAAGCAATTGAGGATTAAGGGCCTTTCTCAAGGGCCCAACAGTGGCAGCCTGGAAAAGGTGGGGCTTAAACCGGCAACCTTTTGATTACTAGTCTAGTACTTTAACCGCTAGGCCAACTAAACATCTTGCTGACTCCTACAGAGTGTCACTGTTACCTCACACAAACACAAAGATGCATGACAAGGTTTTATTATCATTATTATCATTATTATTATTATTATTATTATTATTAGGGGTTTAACACCATGCTTATAGCAGGAGAGGTCATTGTTCTCATTGTGTTTAGTGATCGTTACATTACGGCGATCTTACACACACATTTACAGTCTCTTGGTTCCATGTAGTTTGATTACTGTTCCCGTTCTGTCCCGCTTAAAAATTCCCTCTTGTGTTTTTGTCTGATAGCTGTTCCCTCTCTTGTAGGTATCTGGGTGCATCATGAACGTTTCCTCTCATTAGTCTGGGAAATGCTTTTACGCCGAGCGATTTGCGACTCGGACAGGATTTGATTCGAGCCGACACTTTCGTCGTGCCCCCCCCCCGTGAGGACGGCTGATATTGTGCAGAGCTTCCTGCAGGCTCCTCCGCTCTGTGTGTGTGTGTGTGTGTGTGTGTGTGTGTGTGTGTGTGTGTGTGTGTGTGTGTGCTGAATCAAAGACAAAGGCTTTTTCCCTGAGGGAAATACAGGTGGACATTATCCACTGACCAGTTCACGACCTTGCTGATTTCATGGTTCCAGTCAAAGGTCAGGGGTTCCTTAACCCCATCTGAGCGCTCGTCACATTAATAGAGGACCAGAACAGGAAGTCAGAGATAAAGTGTGAATTTTGTACAGCTTTTGCTGAGGGGTTCCTGAACTGAGAGGAACGCTGGATCATGTGCAGGATAAGAGGACGTATAAGGATAGTGTTTGACTCTTAATGAAGCAAACTTGTACAGACAAAATCTGCTGGGTTTCTCTGTTTAAGTCCATACAGAGTTTCCGTACGTCTGTTTAAGCTTTCCGTGCTCCAGACACACCAGATCCAGATTCATACTGTACTCGAGGTAACAGGAAGAGATTCTGTAGGACTAAATGAAACACATTTTTTTATGTTTGTGTGCTTACGATTTTATCCCTTGTAGCATGAAGGTTTCTTAGACGTTCACACTCCACACACACTTCACACACACTTCACCCTCTAATAAACGTGTTGGAGGGATTTGGATGCTGACTGTGTGTCTCGGTCAGCTGCTGCTGCAACAAGACGTGATGTGTAATGAAGGGAAAGGTGTGTGTGAGTGTGTGTGTGTGTGTGTATGTGTGTGTGTGTGTGTGTGGTGCAGAGGTCACGCTGAATCTTACTCATAGTGGTTTAAGTGTAAGGCAAATCTCGGAGGCTTCCTTACTTAAAGACGTCTGATTTAAAGGGCATTAGGGTAATTAGGAGCCTCATTAAATGTCTTTAAGCACCTCAGGACCGGAGTTGTGCACCACTACTGTAGGGTTTGTCTAACTTACCCAACCACACGTCCCAATCGTAATCATTTATAATAGAAAGACACTTTGCTTTGATACTGCACAGTTATAAATTTCTTTTCCTAATAAAACTGTAATGACCTGTGCTGTGCTAATAACACCATGATTATTACAACAAGGCTTTCACTTTTATTAGATTAGATTAGATTCAACTTTATTGTCATTACACATGTACAAGTACAAGGCAACGAAGTGCAGGCTTCACTACACAGCACTAATAGTACTGTACATTTAAATCTGTGTAAACATAGCGTAAGTGTTCATGTCAACCTTCATTAAGGTGAATAAAACACAGTGAGTAATGAGTGGAGCTCTCTGACCTTGCTAAAGGGGAAGACCACGGTGAGTTACGTTACTTCATTACACACTCTTGGAAAAACCAGTTCAGCAGCCGGTTCAGGCCCGCTCCGTTTCATGAGGCGTTGTGCATTTTGGGTTCTACTGCAGTGAGCAGGGAACTAACCTCTACTGGCTTTTGATATTCTGGTAAAAAGCTTGATAAAAAGCTTTAGGCTGGAATGCACTGATTTTAATTATATCAAATTCTATATTCTTTAAAAAGTGATATTGGCACCAAGGTAGCGCAGCAGGATATTCTGCTAGCACACCAACACAGAGATTCTGAACTCCTCGTTTCAGGGAATGCAGTGAGGGAATGACCGGAATATGTGGGTGGGGTCTTCAAACGCTCTGAAGGACTCTGATTGGCGGATAAAGGAGCCTGTGCAGAAGGAATGGGTGGAAAAGGGTTACGTTAAGGGCTGTGCTCGGGTTGGAGGAGGCGTGAGCAGCAATGTACCGACCTCAACTGCAAAATACTGGGGATCCCCAGCAGTGGAAGACAAATTGACTATAATAAACTGGGAGAAAATCGGAGAAAAACACATAAAAAATAGATATAAAAAGTGATACTCGCTTTTTGCCAAAAACAGGGGTTCATGACCTGTAGGCCGTGGACCATTGAAGGTATGACCTACACTTGAATGATCTGAGCACTCTATTTTGGCCCAGACCATAAAGGATAGAGCCAGAGTAGTGTCGGATGACCAAACAATAAAACATGATTCTTTCACAGACAGGTTTCATCTATGCATGTGAAAAGACCTTTAATTTACATTTTACAACCAAACACTGCAACAAACTCAGCGTGCAAAATAATCGCCGTGTAGGTGTGTGTGTGTGTGTGTGTGTGTGTGTTTGGATACGTGTTTGACAGGCGTGTGTTAGAGACACGAGAGGAAATTAAGTCTGTATCCTCGGCGTCTTCCTGACAGTCACGATGAGATTACGAAAGCAAGAGTAAAGAATCAAACACGCCGTACAGCCGTCTCACCGCTGGGTGGAAAAAAAAAGTAGAGACAGAAGCCTGTTCTGGGAAAGATTTATGACTCCTGATGAATCCACGACTGATAGTGATCAGTACACATGTTGACTTTGTGTGCTGTGTTTAATTTGGATTCTGGATAAATGAAAGTTTGCTGTGAGTGTTCGCTGCAGAAGAGAAATCACACTGCTGTAGTCCGATCCCATGGTCATTACTTTATAATTATAGGGTGTGGTAGTAACTGTGTGTGTGTGTGTGTGTGTGTGTGTGTGTGTGTGTGTGTGTTCTTCAGTGGAAGAAGAATCTACTGTAACTGGGGCTTTAGAAGTTTTATAACTTGTTGGACCATCTAAACTGTTTTAGGGAAGTCTGTGATCATTTCTGCAAGAGCCTGACAGCCTTTATAGAGTGCATGTGCCTGACTAGCCTGCCTGCAGCCCACATTTGTCTCCTATTGAAAAATCTATATTGCATAATGTAGGCTAACCAGACAACTGTGACTACAGACTGAAGTTTAGCTCCCAAACAATTAAAAGGTGTCATTAGAAAAGGTGATATAACAAAGTGAACACACCTCTGCCCAATTCTGAGTGTCTCGCAGCCATGAAATACTTCCCAATTCTTGAAAAGAATTAACAAATCACATCTGCACTCAACAAACCGACTTCTACAACCTATAAAGTACATTATGTAGCATTGTGTAGTCAATAAAACACTATTTAGGATTTACCAGCAAGATTTGTAAGCCATATAGTCGAGTAAAATGTATTTGTATAGCACTTTTTACAATAGACATTGTCTTAATTGTCTTAAATCTTTTCTTATAACTGCTATCAGATTGTTTAACAATTCATAATAATCCAAATAACTCCTAATCATTTAAAATACCTACTTTTGTATGCTATGCCTGCACCATTAAACCAATGTTTACATACCTCAATAAATACTAATTTTTGTATGCTATGCATATACCATAAAAAGTGTTTACACCATATAGTACCATACTGTACATTTTAATTCTTGTTGCTTGTTTTTATACTGTAAGTAAATGTTGTATGTATACAAGACGTCGTTGTTGTCTGATGTGAGCTGCTGTAACCAAGAAATTTCCTGCAAAGGATCAATAAAGAGTCTGTCTGTCTGTCTGTCTGTCTGTCTGTCTGTCTGTCTGTCTGTCTGTCTGTCTGTCTGTCTGTCTGTCTGTCTGTCTGTCTGTCTGTCTGTCTGTCTGTAAGCAACTTGTAAACCAGAATCCAGGACTGACAGACCAAAACCCCCAAAATAGCTTATTGTCAAAATGTATTTGTCAATTGCTGATCATACAAATATAAAGAACATAACCAGCTCACTCATTTCATAAACTTGGGTTTCTTTATTCTAAACTATTAGGTTCTGAGACGTATCCACTTTGTAAAGCGGGTCTGAAAAGCTGCACTGAAAGCACATCCACTAAATCTGTGTCTCTCTTCTTATTCTTATTCTAAATAAGAGTTAAAATGCATACAATTCTTTCTCTCTCTGGTATGTTTTAGTTTAGAGCAGAAAAGAAAAGCATTTCCTGGAGGAGGAATTTAACTGGGCTAAAAAAAATGTCCTGGCTGTCTTTCACTCATTAGCTTGAGCGGGGTCACACACACACACACACACACACACACACACACACACACACACACACACACACACACACACACACACACACACACACACACACACGAGCCGCTTTGTGGACGAATTTTTAGAATAACAGCGGCGCTTCCATTCAAACACGATAATCTGAACGTTCCAGTCAGAATGCAGCTGACAGCCTGATTGTTATGATAACATAACTAGCTCGTTTCTACTGCTGTTTACTGTACTGTCTACACTGTCTGTGCATCAGTCCACACCCAATCACCCATAAACCATATACAATTCTACATAAATCAAAAACTAAAATCTCTTTTCATAAAACTATTCAGAGCCTTCGCTGTGGCACTCCGTCACCCATTATTTGATCTGGACATTCCTATTAGCCTGGCAACATTCTGGTTCCTTTCACATCTCAGAGCTTTAACAGATAGACGGGTGAACATTAGAGGCTAACAGCGACTTGTTGCTCGTTAGTGTGAATGCAGGTCGTTTTCCTAAGCGTGTGTCGCTTCCGTGCTTGGACTGTATTCTGTCTCACTCGTGAGCACATTCTGTGGTGAACAGAATAATAAACTAACGTCCTGTACACAAACATGGGTCGAAGCAGGCATACTGGATGCAAAGAATGTAAGTCTTCAGAACATTAAAATGCAGCACATATCATGAAATCAGATTAGCTCCTGGAGGAGAGGAAACAGAGGGGGGGGGTATTTGGGGTGGGAAAACAGAAGTAAGAACGTTAAGGCTTGTACACACTGTAAGCCAATTCACAGGCTAAAATTTCCGTCAGCCAGCACCGCCCCCCCTTCCTGCACATCGCCAAGCAAAAAAGGGTTGGGGGGAAAAGGAGGTTAAAAATGCAGGAAGGAAAAAAAAGAAATAAACACAAGCCCGGCTGGAATTCACTTCAGCTCAGACTGCTGCAGCAGATTAAACTCAGATCAAAGTCTGAAATCTGTCATCTCTGCTAAAGAAGTGCTTAATAAAGCTTTGTGCTGTGAAATAATGAGAGGTGGAGAGCTACAGGAGGACAGAACGTCTGCTAATGAACATTTCATGGACACAATGACACAAAGTATTTTAGTAACACAAAGTATTTGGACACTTGCATGCACATACACAAGAGACAAGCGCTCTCAGCGTGTCCAACTGCTCATCGCTGTTCTTAAATACTTGGTTAAAAACATGATTCAGAGCCAAATACGATTCCAGCTGTAAAATCTGTGCTTCTCTGTGTGCTGCGTCTCATCGTGCAAACTTTTACTGGAGTGAATTTTTATCATGTTCTTAGACTGATGACTACAGAGGGCAAATAATCACCGGTTCATGTCACTGAGATGAGGCAACACGTCTGGTCATGCGTCACGCCGCAGCCTCCTCAGACGCCTGACTCAAACTGTGCGGCTGATGAACACTTATCAGTCCTGCTATTACGCAGCACCGTCATTACCGCCGCCGCACACGGCTATTAGCTAAAGATCTGCTTCACGTGATCACGGTGACATTAGGGGGCTCACACACCTGAAACAGGAGACGTGTGTGTTTGAGGAGCAAACAGGGTTCTGTAAGCGTGCGACGAACGGGGCAAAGTCAGAGGTCCATACCTTCCAAAAATTGGAAACGTTAATGTTCGAATGTTCTATATTTAATTAAACCACTACAGCGCTGGCTAGTGTAAACTACACGCTGCATGAGCTAATTAGCAGGAAGATGATACACCTTTAAACAGCCACAATCTTAAGCGCAGTGACACCGTTATTACCACCACACCAGTACTCGCTCATTTCCTCAGCTGAGTACTTCAATCTGAACAAAAAATTCCCATTCATTCTGATTAGATGGAGTGATTAATTCATCCT
Organism: Trichomycterus rosablanca; assembly: GCF_030014385.1. Classification (NCBI taxonomy): domain Eukaryota; kingdom Metazoa; phylum Chordata; class Actinopteri; order Siluriformes; family Trichomycteridae; genus Trichomycterus; species Trichomycterus rosablanca. Next base: position 18,499,401 of record NC_086011.1, read on the forward strand.
CAGTAACTAATCACCCTGATCCATTCTGCTGATATAAAACCTCGTCACTGAAATCTGAAAGCTGATCTGTGATGAAACTCAGTCTTCGTGAGGCAACGTTCAACATGACATTTCGATTACACGACGCCTTTCCTGACTGAGGGGTGGAATAGAAACGGTGAAGGAGATCACACTTGACGACACGCGGCCTGCGAACGCTCAAACGCACGCTGTCAAACAAAAAAGGGCGAAACATTACGCCACAAAGTCACCCAGCCAAATTTGCACTTTTCAGGCCTGGGCTGCCGGCCAAGCCTGCAGAAAACATACTGTACGGTAATCCCTCCATGACCACAGTCAAACACGACCCCGCAGATCGGTCAAACAGGAAGAACCAAGAGCAAAGTGCACGGAGAGCGTAACCCCTGTACAACAGGGAGCAGAATACTGGTAACATCTCTCCACAGATGGCATAATAGGAGTGTTGCAATGTTGGAAAACACTGAGCCACTAAGTAGAAATGGCGGATGGGGGGTGTCATGATTTCTCTCATGACGTTTACTGACTTTAAAAGAATCCATATGACAGAGAAGGATATTATTCACATCCATGTTCCAACACAACACACAACAACAGTTTTTTTTAATATTGCACAATAGATTTTTGGGTAGCGAAGAACCTTTTCTCTATTTTGTTTATTATTTCAACATGTTTCTTTCTGCTGAAGCAGCTTGATATGAAATACACAGTAAAAGCACAAAAACGCTTCTGAGCCACAGAAATACTAGCAGATGTGGGAATATACTGTATTGTATTGTGTGTTATTCTCTGTCTCGGCAGCTCCCTTATTAGGGGTCACCACGGCGGAACACTGTAGTCTGCATACCACACTTGGCACAGTTTCACTCCAGACGCCCTTCCTGACACCCTCCACAGTTTTATCCAGGCTTGGGGCCGGCACTGAGAATGCACTAAGAAGTACACATCCCAAGGGCTAGTCAGTTTGACCACCCCATTGCCCCTCCACCCAAACAGACATCCAATCCAGCCAATCAAGTATGTGTAGATGCCCGACAGGCTGATAGCACCGCCGTGATTCAAATCTCAGCTACAGCGGGCATTCGACAAACACCCCTTTGTCTAACGTGTAACTAACGTGTGCACCTTGAAATGAAATACTCGTCAGTGTCCAAAAAAACACTATCATGCAAAACCTTCTGAACCAATCAAATATACATAAACACTTTGTTATATCTATAAACACTTGCCCAATGTATTACCAAACTTTGGTGTACTGGATCATCTTCACAGAACATGTTTAATCGAACTAAAGCTCTTGTCTGTATCACAATCATACAACAATATAATAATTATAATCTAATATAAAACTATAATCAACATACAAAGTACTGAAACACGTTCAGTTCTAGAAACACCTTGCAATTTACTTCTCAGTGTACCGAAACACCAAATTAAACCCTTTGCAACTGACTTTTCTAAACTGTCAAACTGGCAATCCATCAAACGTGGCATTTATGAACGTGTACGGGTTTTAAAGTGGATGCAACCAACCATAACAGAACTCGATCAGCCCCCAGTGATTGGAATCTCCCTACCAGGTCAACCCGGGGTGGCGGGGCGACTGTCGCCCGACAGCAAAAAAAGGTCCTGGGTTGGACCCTCCTTCTGTGTGGAGTTTGCATGTTCTCCCCTTGTCTGTGTGGGTTTCCTCCCACAGTCCAAAAACACACAGTCAGGTGAATTGAAGATCAAGACAAATTGTCCATGACTGTTTGTGAACTGATGAGTCTTGTGTAATGAGTAACTACCTGCCCTGCCCGGTCATGTCATGTCATGAATGTAACCACAGTGTGTAAAACATGATGTTCAAATGCTAATAAATAAATAAACACACACAAACTGTCATTAAGTCCATTAAGACTTTCTGATGCATGTCTAGTGGACGTTCCAATGCATCAGTGTACTGACTCGGTATAAATAAAAGTCATTACAGTGTATTATCAACAGTGTGTTCCATGGTTGGAAGGACACAGCAGCACCACCAACACTAACCAAATGAAACAAAAGAAAGCAGACTCACCGAGCAGCAGCAGTTTCACCTCCTTGGCCGCTTTCTCTCCATCCTCCCGGAGCAGTCGGTCTATCGCCTTGGAACACTCGACCGCAGCTTTATCCTCCTGACTCACCGTGCACCCCATCGGAATAAACCTTTTCTTCCCGATTTTTGCAGTAGACACGAGCACCTTTACTCACTGTGTGTGGCTCCTCAAAGCCCTCAGAGATACACAGTCTCGTCCGGACGGGTTTACTTCCCTCTACAGGGCTGAACAAGTCAGCTAGCTCAGGGTTAGCTCTGAATGACAGATGCCCAAACGGTCGAACTCGGGCTGAATTCGGTCCGAACTCGGAGTCGGTGTGGAGTCAAAGTTACGCGACAAGAAACCGCGTCAATCAGTCGTCAAAATGTCTCGATTATTTTAAGTTTTCCGAGTTAAAGAAAGTGACCGAGCTGAGAGGAGGGACATGACGCGGACCTCATCACAAACTCCCACCGAAAGAAAAAGAACTTCGGTACTTCGGTCAGAATTTTCACTCTCGGATCGAGGCAGAACTTCACACACAAACACACAGAAAGGAACCGCACAGGAATTCAGCGTAAAGATCGAACCAAAAAGTCCAAATCGCTCACACGGTTGATCGGTTTCTCCTCACAGCGATAATCGGGGCGCCGTTAGTTAGTGGGTGACCGTTGGTTTAGTTTAGTCCTCGTGCGCAGTTCAAATGGAACTGAACGCTCTGTTGTAACCGCCACACCCGACTCACCAGCACGAGCTCACTCTATCAGACTACAATTCCAGGCCCCGCCCACTGCCAGCCTCGCGGATAAACACCGCCCATCGCCCGCGTGTCATCATGGGAAATGTAGTTTTTCAGGATTTGCTCGTATCCACCTTTTATTTACTATTAAATTTTTTCTTTCTTATTTTAGTAAAATTGTGATAAATATATGAATAAATTATGTCATACATTTAAACTGGTAATTCGAATATTTACCTACATGATTGTTTGAGTGCTTAAAATCGCAAACTTTAGGATTTTAACGTCATGTTTTACACTTTGTTCACATTCATGACAGGACAGGTAATTACACAAGATTCATCAGTTCACACTGTTATATCGAACACAGTCATGGACAATTTTGTATCTCCATTTCACCTCACTTGCACTTGGTCTTTGGACTGTAGGAGGTAACCGGAACCCACGCAGACACGGGGAGAACATGCAAACTCCACACAGAGAGGACCCGGACCGCCCCACCTGGGGATCGAACCCAGGACCTTCCTGCTGTGAGGCACGCCAACTCTAGTAGCCTTTCAACTGATTAATTGCTAGAAGTTAATATCCAAGCCAAGCTTTTATTATTTATTACTTACTCCTGCTGCAAGTTTCTTTTCCTGATCAGGGTCGCGTGGATCCAGTGCCTTCCTGGAAACACTGGGTGCACCCTCGACATGCCCTGCATCACTTACCATGTAATAACACATTTACTAAGTGGCAGGATGGAACAGCAGGTCTGGTGGATGATGTACAACACTGGGGTTTGAGGGATTTGGGAATAAACGTCACACACTCGCTGTCTGTGAGAAGTTTGGTATGTTCTTCTCGAGTTCCTAGCATTCCAGTTTTTAATGTAATGAGACAAAAGCGACGTTCACTAAAAAGCCACATTTCATTGATCTCTTAAGAACCCAGGGTTGTAGAACTTGGTATAAATTTATGGTATAATTTGTAAATAAAATACAGTACAGTGTTTGGTGGAGACCTCTCATTTTTTTCAGCCTTTCTTTGTTGCCCCCTTGTGTACACATACAACTAAACACTTCGATTTCACTATCGAATTTCTGGTCTTTGCTGAAGCTCTGTGTCAACATTGCAAGACTTTTCTTCTTCACAGATTCTCAAAACCATGGCGAAGACTTCGTGAATAAATAATGACACAGGTTTAGCACAGTAATACAGAATAAAACAGTGTAAATAATGAAGCAGAATAACCTTATAAGGAAAAACTATGGAACTTTGCTCCACAACTCACTAAATCTGATGTTGTGAGACCTGAACCTCTCTCCTTTGTGTGTGAACTGAAGTCTCACTCAGTTGTAAAGATGTTTTACAACCAAAAAATATTGTGCAACTTTGGTCCCCTAGGTCTACAAAACCCTGGTGTTGCACAAAATCCACCCGAGCTGCTGTGCCAATGTTCCACTAGTGAATGTGAGGGTGCGCCCCAGTGTTTCCAGGAAGGCCCTGGATCCATGCAACCCTGATCAGTAAAAGCTGGGGATGAATGAATGTTTTCTCTGCGATAACTGTAGGGACCAAGACAGCTTCATCACAAAAACATAAAACACAAACGATGGTTTCCTCCTTGACTACACAAACTGTGATGCAAATTATATTCATATATATTATATACATTATATAGTCATGAAAACACCGAGTCAAACAAGTTTTTATTCTTACTTTTATTTATCGCAACATGGTTTACAGCCCGAGAACTGCCAGCTGCGTATCAATATATGAAAATAAAGAGAAATAGAAGACATTTATCTGGCTTCTTCTTTAAAATGCAACTGAAAGAATTGTTGTAATTAGTTTTAATAACCCAACCTAACCTCTGCATATTTACAGTGTGCAAACTAAACACGTTTAAGGAAAATAAAGGGTTTTTTAAATATTTATTTCCATTATTTATAAATGCCAACATGTCAGTCATGAACACATACACGTCATTAAATCAGAAAGAACAGAGATTGAGTAACAACATTAATATTGTGAACACATGAATTAAACCTTATTTATCTCATAAATGTTTGACTTTAATGAAATACCATATTTTACTAACCTTTACTTTCAAAAACACTTTAATCTTTTCACTGAACAGCACAAATCAGACTAAAACATCATCTATGTATAGTACATCTACTGTGTATAGTTTACAATCAGCTCCAGAATTACCAGCACCGGTGATAAAGATGGATAAAATGGAATGAAACAATTATGTGTGGTTTATTTCCCTCATCTAACACAAAAGTATAAAGAAAATTAACTTCTATTTGAGTCAAATACATGTATTCTAATAAAATAAAACAAGATTAAGTTTCCTTAATCATTCATCAATGAGATGCTGTTTTCCCCTTTTGGCTGCTCCTGTATTCGGATCATTATGGTCTGCCTACTTGATGTGGCACAGTTTTTATGCCGGATGCCCTTCCTGACACAGCCCTGCTCACTATATCCAGGTTTGGGAGCAGCACTAAGAGCGCACTGAGAAGTGCACCATGCAATAGCGAGGCTGTTTAACCACCTGAGCACCCACAATCAATTCCTAAAGATAATTAACCATTTTCTTTTACCTTTTTACACATTTTTAACATGAACGCTGATAATTCTGGAGGCGACAAGTTACATAATGTAGTAATATTAAATGTAGTTCATACAGATATCACGTATAATGTAAAAACAATCAGTAACAGTTTTATTAGAGAACGGGGAGTAACCGTAGCTCAACAACCTTTATGTTTTACAATTAATCTAATTCTACAGATACACACGTTTGGTAGTTATGTAGCCTACATTTATGACACACAGTTTAAAATACTCTGGCAGCAAAATAATTTTCTTTTTTGCATTAGATTGTGCATTACTTATACTGGGTTACCTGTGCAGTGTTACCTGTGCAGAGTTCAGGCAGGGGTGTTATAACGTTTTAGGACCTGAGCCACAGGTTTGTGCTGTTTGTTGTGCATTTAGATTCATGTATTGTCCTTTAAGCAGTTAATATAAGGCTGTATGATTATTAAGGAAGTTCTGTTGTCCTGTTAAATCCTCTAACCTTCATGATTTACGTTTGGCTAACTCATCAATCCACAAAACACGGCACTACTAGTTAAAAGTACCACAAATAACACACACACACACACACACAAACACACTTTATACATATTTAATCATCGAATCTCACACACTGACAGTTTAGCTAAGAACAAACGCGTCATGAGGTAAACAACTCCAATGCAAGGCTGGCACTGTTCACACACACCGTCCCATCGTACATCACTACTACCACTTTCGATCAATAAGCTGTTTGTATTTTCTCCAGACACCTGATTTTATTCCATAAATGTGTTTGTGATACTGAACTAGCTCTGGATCTAGAGAAGAACACCCACTTTTAAAGCATAGGAGGTGTCGAGCCACTACATCGCCCTCCATGTATGCTTTAACACTCGGAACGCTGCTTGTGCTTGCATTGCTTTATGAATATGAAAATGTTTTGTACTTATGTACATCCCTAACCTAATGAATACTTTTAATATTGTGTTGGGACCAAGTGCCACATGCATAAACACCATCTAAATACTGTAGTTTGCACAGGTTGTCAAACAGGTGAATAGAATATCTTAGGATTTTGCACACACACATACCACACACACTTGTTTACATTTAGTATTAAAGGCAGTAAAACTCTATTTATAAAATATACTCGATTTTATTATAGATATATATAGCTGGTCTGTAGTAGATGAAGTATTTAATGGCTCTCTGTTGTGCTTCGCATCAAAAAAGTGCTCAAACTTCTGATTCAGTCATTATAACTCTCATCATCTCACATTCATGCTTGATCAACCACAATCTGGCTTGTTTATCACCATCTTACTCGTCTTTCCATGTTAAATCAAAGCAAAAATGGCAAAACTTTGAAGATAAAATAATTGAAAAGCATTAATACATTTATCATAACATAACAATCTTTCTTCTGTGAGGTGGTGACCTCCTAAAGGACACTGATTGATCACCGCAGTGTCCTGACTGATAGTTAATAGAATATCACCCAACCCAATGTCAAATATTATCAATCAGGAAGCTTAATAAGATGAACTAGCATCTAGCACTGATTTCTTGGATATGGTTTCTTTACATAGACCAAGTTGGCTGAGCTTGTTAACAGAATGCGCAGACAATCTCCCAATGGAAATGATTTTTGTTTACATGTTGAATTTCAATCCCCAAACCAAAATCTAAGACATTACACGGCATTATGAAGTCTACACAACTAAAATAGATCCTTCAATGGCAAGTAAGGTTCAGCTTAAACGCTAGGTCAAAGCTATGTTTCTTGCAGAACCGTTCCTGCCAACCATTCACCTCACAACTCAACAAGACTGGCAAGTTTCTCCATCATCCATCCTTTCTTCTACATCTCTTACACAAGCCTGTCATATCATCACAGCTGAACCTTTCAGTGTTCCTCCCCTAAAAACGACCCTGTAAGTGTTTTTGTCTCTTTCAGCGCAAAAGCACATCAATCTTTACAGCACGGTCTCAACTCAGTGGACCAAGCTGCACTTTATATATTTCGGTACTTTATATATATAGTGGTTTTCTTTCACTATAAAACATCTAAACTGTTCTGTTTATATTCTAAGAATGACATGCTTACCAACAAACACCAAACACAGAACCATCACATGACGTCCATATTTATCTTAATGCTCATTAATATCCCATATGATGATGATGAACAGTATAGAAATCTGTATATATAAAACCCACCGGTGAACATATTTACAGTTTGCATACGTATCACTCGGTTATTGTGCTATAATCTATCAGCTACGACTGCGACTTTTTTCACTCCAGTGTACAGATTATTGCCGTATTAAAGACAGGAAGGATAGTAAGTCATTACAGAAGAGGAATGTACTACAAGCACCGACGCAAGACAGCAACAACCAGCCCAACCATCACGTAATCTCACCAGTGAAAGTGGGAGAGCGGCAAATTCCTGCCACATTGGTCCCTAAATCCCGAAAAATAAAACAAAACAGAATTTCAACAACGAGCTACAATTTGGGACAGTGAGTTTTTTCATGCCATCACATCTTTGTCACATCAGTTGGGGTTCAAATCAATTCTGTATCTCAGGGTTTGTATGAGACAAAAAATGGGTTGCAGGGAAAAATAGTTATAATTATATAAACAAATTTCAACAGGCACATAAACACAAAATGAACTTATACACGAGCGCCCCCTCATGGAGGCTTTACGTTACATCTTGTAAACCACAGTGGGACCAGATCGCTACTATTTTCATTAACAAAGTGAATCTTGTTTTGATGCATCGTTTGTGTTGCTTAAAAACAGTTTGCGAGTTTGCGAGCTGTTCATGTAGCAGGAAGTTTCAGGAGGCTACGACGTGCACTTCATGGCCCTCCAGAAGTCTAGTTTAGTGTTCGTCCTGTCTGTGGAGCTACTGCAGTGCTGTATTGTTTGCTGAGCTGGAGGCGACGTTTATTATTGCTAAAACCCTGAAATTCTCTTTCAGTTTGTCAGCTTTTGCTAATGGCTTTTTGCTGGTAGCTTGTTATGAAAGCTGTTAGGGTTTATTTATATATAAAATCTCTATGAGTGCATCCTGTAGTGTGGAAAATACATCTCAGCATCATAAATGATATTCGTATTGATTAACAGACCAGGGAGTAACAAGTGCTTGGTCATTTAGAGCCTCTACACAACTATGTTATGATTATAGAGTAGCATCATTAAGTCTTAATAAAAAATTAAAATGCATGTAATTAAATTACTTTATCATAAAACTAAACGAACCCTTTGTGGACGTTTGTGCAGCTATTACCTCGAAGGCCTCAAATTATTATTTTTTGATCAAACAATAAACAGGACGGCGGGAATCAGCCCTGATATTAAAACTGTGCTAAAATCAGAGATCTGGTTACACTGGATATACAATACACACTCACACACACACACACACACACACAGTTATTAAAATATTAAACGTGGGTAAATCCTAGTGGCCACTGCTAGATTTGCTGCTCCCTGTCGTCCAGTCAATGATGATGAAGCTCAGGCTCATGATCATGAACAGAAAACCCACTCCAGCGAAACAGGCGGCCTGTGTGTGAGAGAGAGAGAAAACACACAGGGATGCAAATCATAAAGACTTACAAGATTAAAACGACCTACAAAAATATCAACTGCTTGACTTATTATGACGTGAGTCGTGAATTCATGTCAACAAAGCTTCAGGCTTCATTAAATCAAATGTAGCAGCAGTAGAATCAGAGAGGTTCTGAACTCAAATGTTGATTTAGACATATAGTGTTGTGTGTGTGTGTGTGTGTGTGTGTGTGTGTGTGTGTGTGTGTGTGTGTGTGTGTGCGTGCGTGCGCACGAGTCCTCACCAGGATTTTGGGTGCCGAGCGCGGTGGCTCCTCCTCTTTGGGAACAATTCGGATGTAGAACACGGCCGGAAAGATGAAGATGAGACACGGGGCCGATGTAGCTCCTGGGGGGAACAAAGACACACACACACACACATGCATATGAACACACATTCTAACTTTGTCCTGGTCAGGGTCGGAGGGGGTCCGGTTCCTTTGGGAAACACCGGGTACACGTCAGGAATATCTTGGACAGAGTGCCAATCCATCATTTGGTGGGCAGAATGACTGACCTATGACTCCGAAGATGCCCAGGATGTTGGGGGCGAAGATGACGAGCAGATTGATGCAGGTTAGAAGCAGGATGGCGATGGCGATGTGTCTCGGCCACCAGAAGGTCTTATTGGGGAAGAAGAGCTGCTGGATGGCTCGCCTCACCTGCACAACACAAAACGACAATGAGTGTGTCATGCTTTACTGATGATTATGGTGTGTGTGTGTGTGTGTGTGTGTGTGTGTGTGTGAGACTTACAGGGAACAGTACAATAGGTACGGTGAGCGTGACGGCGGTCAGTACGGCCACACGAACACAGAGGATCAGCGTGTCGTACGGGTCGATCCTACTGTAGGTGTGCAGCAGCTCAGCCTCCACCTTATCTACACACACACACACACTATTATTTTAACACTATAACATAATAAACTAAAACAATATACTATTATTATTAAAATAACTTCTTCACTATAACACAAATAACACTTTAAATTTAAGTGAAAACAAAAAGCATGAATGTGTAGACTGTTTTACATGATCTATTGAAAGCCGCACAATGTTTTTACTAATTAAGTTAATTGATTTTTGTTAATAGACACTAATTACTACTTTGATGCCTGCAACACATTTCAAAACAGTTGGGACAGGGCAATGTAAGACTGAAGATTTGTTTTTCCTATAGCCTATTATGGGTCTTTAAGAATGGACAAATATTTGATTCGTCCACCTCAGACGTGCAAAGGTCAAGGGACAGGGACTATGAATGATTCCAGTTCAGCTGATGCAATTCCTGCTGAAGTAGACAGAGGTGGGTGGTGAAGCAACATCAACCAAAAAAAAAACAAAAAAAAACAATATTAAGATACATACTTTGATTATGACTTTATTGAATTAACCATGATAAAAAAGGGCTAATAAACGTTTCTTTAAAACCAATACCCGTGTCAAGGGGGTCAAAGACGTTTTATTTGAACACGTGGGGGTCTAAGAGAAGAAAAAGTTATGAGTCGTTGGATGCAATGTCAACTGTACACCACTAGAGGGCGGCACTAACAGGCTGTATCACTGGGTGTGTGGCATCGTCTAAATCTTACAACATCTCTGCAACATCAGTAATGGTATGCAATGTTTATTTATGCAATGTATGTTTTCTAGTTTTAAATATATATATATTTAAACAAAAAGGCAAAAAATGTGACGGTCAACATCCGTCCAGTCTCACCGTAGAAGGTCAGATATCCGAACAGCGCAGCCAGGAAGTACATGACGTACATGACGGTGATGGAGATGTTGGACACGTGCTGCATCTTTTTCTTGGTGGGGCTGAAATCAGAGCATGTCGGGATGTGATTGTGCGCACACACACACGCACACACACAAAGTAAGATTACAGCACGGACGTGGCTTCAGTACAGTGGACACAACCAATCACTGCCATCAGAAATGCCGATCAGTTCTGTTTAGCTTCCTAATCTGAGAAGTTGATCATTAAGCACCCTGATGATGTCTTACTCTTGAAACCTCCAGTCTAGCTGGAGGTCTAGCTCGATTTCCTAAAGCTACAGGGATCAAGAATTTAAAAGCTGAAGGTGAGGTTTGACGACCTCAAATCTGATCACCACCTGGCACGGTACAACTATGTACTGTTTAACTGTTTAACATTAAATGCACTACTTATTGCAGCATGACTAACCAGCAACAGTGCAACAATTCAACCCACAGCTTTTTAACAGGGCAGGTTTTACTGCCAGCGCTCCACGTCCTGTCACCAAAAATTGCAGCTCTGATTGAAGATGAAAGCTGCATTGCTGCTGGTGTGAACGCTGGGTAAACAGAACTCATCCTTGATTTCACGCCTCTATAACTAATATGTGTGCCAGGAAAGAGACAGATGTGGCGTCTACACGCTTCTGACTTATAAAAAAGTCGTGACATGCAGGCTGTGTGATGCATTAAACACGTGGCGCTCTGGAATGCCAGGCTGCAACCCGAGGGCATCTGCATGATCACATCTCCAACATCACACAGACACCAGATCAGATCAGTCGGATTGGAAGACTCACTTGCGCAGTTCTGTGTAAATGGGCAGCACCTCCGGGTGGCACACGAACGCAAACGCCAGGATGGGGATGGTGTAGGCGGTCTGGAGAGGAAAACACAAAAGAACAACGTCGTTATTGTTATACACACGTCATACAAACTGTACCGTACAATTATTGAAAAAAGTGCAGGGTCAGTTATCGTACAGCATTCCTAGAGCTGAGAGGGATAAGAGCCTTTCTCAAGGTCCCGACTGCGGCCGCTTGGCAGAGCTGGGATGTGAACCCTCAACACATTGCCATGGATACCGAGACTTCGACTGTGACCTGCTTAACTAGCGCCCCTCCACTTTAGAGGGCCTTAAAGACGGGGCCCTTCACAGAGGGGTCATTGTTCGGGAGATTAATCGCCGGCTCGGTTCTGGACGCGATCCAGCTCGGGCCGATCAGAGATGCCGGTCCCGTGCCCCGGGCTACAGACTCTTACAGACATGCTAATGGGATGCTAATCGAGGCGTGTGGAATTTCTCGACAATGCTCTTACGCAGCGCTAGCGTTCGGGAGGAGCGTCCGATGCTAAAGCTAAGTCATAAATACTGTCTGATAAACAGGCTGAACAAGACTAGGAGTCTAGGAGTGTAAAAAGTGACACTAGAGACGCCGGACTGAACTGTAACCGCACCGCCAGTGAACTCGCTGAACTCATTAGAAGTGACGAATGAAGAGAGACGCCTCGATTCTCGATTCTCGATTCTCGCTTCTAAGACAGAGAGAGAAACAAAAGAAATGAGGAATGAAATGAAACGAAGACCTGTAAATATCGGTGCTTTTAGTTTCTAGAGTAATTTAAGATCACTGGAGGCTGGTGGATCCCAAACTGTTCTGCCAGTCTGTAAGCAAAACCATTTACAGTATGGTGTGGTACTTTATACAGTAGCTTAACCAGGGTTTTCCCTAAACTGTTTAAGGCTCAGGTGGCAAGAGGTACCAGAGGAATCCAAAAAAATATATAAAATTTTTGAGCTCAAAAAGCGAGCATGTTGACACCCAAAAACATGTCAGGTCATTTTTGGTCTGAAGATTCCTACAGCACGCCTCGACCAATAGAACTCCAGTTCTTGAACCGGTTCCGTTCAGGTTCTTAGAACCTTGGTGCTTTTTTAAAAACCAAGAACCGCCCTGGATTTTCACCAGATTTTAGAAGCCCAGGATGCGCCATCGACGGTGGGCGTGGCACAACGAGGGTAAAGAGTGCTAAGACGATGGTGGAGCGTGTAGATTAACTGTGAGGATTTGTGCTGCTGTTACAGATTTATCCAAAGTGACTTACAGTACACAGTCCAAGCAATTGAGGGTTAAGGGCCTCGCTCAAGGGCCCAACAGTGGCAACCTGGCAGAGGTGGGGCTTGAACCAGCAACCTTCTTGCCTATCAACTATCGATCAAAAGAGCTCTTGGTGCTGCTGATTTCTAAAACCTCCTTAAATTCGTTATTATTTATCCGCGGCGAGCCGTGAGTGTGGCGACTGACCTGAATGTTGAGGTTGAACATGCGTGGGGTGCAGGAGGGGTCGTCATCGGGGGTTATGGTGATGTGCTCGGCGATCACGCCACTCGTGTTGACGTGCAGTCCCGCCGTCCGGTTGGAGGAGAACTCCGAGAAGGGACACGGGATCTGGAACTTCTTATAAATCACCTAGAGAGGGGACACAGAGAAGGTCAGTTCGGTCGGTCCATAAACCAGTAAACACTTCAGTCACCACAGTAATGAGGTGCAGGTTTGGGATTAGACCAGATTTAGCAGAACCTCAGGAACGGATTAATCCAAAACAACAACAGATTCAGGTTCAAGGATCTAAATCCTCCATCCAGAGGTCACAGGGTCAGAAATGCGCCGACGTTTGTACTAATACAGTAAACAATCAGTAACCATCTGATGACTTATGTGAATAAGGGTTAAGGGCCTCGCTCTAGGGCCCAACAGTGGCAACCTGGCAGTGGTGAGTCTTGAACCAGCAACCTTCTGATTACTGGACCAGTACCTTAACCGCTAGGATACAGCAGCCCTTTCATTTAAATCTGAATAAAAACAAGTAAAGGAAATTACAAAACCTTCATTCATTCATTCAGTGTCTGTTTTAGCACCATTTTATCCTGGTCAGGGTCACAGTGGGTCTGATTCACTGAGCAAAAGGTAGGAGACACCTCGGACAGGTCGGCAGCCCATCACAGGGCAAACACACACACACACACACACACACACACACACTTCTGTAGCTCCAGGTAACCTAACTGCATGACTTTGGACTGTGGGAGGAAACCGGAGCACCCGGAGGAAACCCACATTCTCTCACACACACACACACACACACACACACACACACACACACACACTATTTATAGTAGCTCTAATTTGTCTGATTGCAGTCTTTGGATTTGTCGGAGGAAACCCACACAGACACGGGGAGAACATGCAAACCCCACACAGAAAGGACCTGGACCGCTCCACCTGAGAATCGAACCCAGGACCTTCTTTCTGTGAGGTGACGGTGCTGCCCACCGTGCCACCCTCACGCCCTCTGTCAAAACAGAAATCTGATTTTGTGTCCCTGTGATGGACTGGCGACCAGTGATTCGCCCAGTGAAACGGACCCACCGTGACCCTGACCAGGATAAGGTGGTGGTAAAACAGACAGTGAATGAATGAACGTCATTTTAAACATCATAGGGAGGAAGTAAAAACCCAGAAGGAAGATTTCACACCATAATCAGCTCTAATCTTGGATCGTAAATACACAAACACACACACACACACGCACACACACATACATACACACACTCATACATACACACACACACACACACACACACACACACACACTTATTTACAGCGTGATTAAAACAAGCGCTGACTGCTGGCTGAACCAATCAGGATGTTTTATCTTTTGAACCCTGTAACCAGAACCATCAGCCGGACCCGTGTGGAACGTCTCCACGGTGTCGTGTACGGTAGACGTACCGAGATGAGGAAGAACACCATACAGCTGAGAGAGAAGCCACTCGTGTAGCCCAGATACCCTGAAACACACAGATCAGTCATGACCATACGGCCAAAAGTATGTGGACACCCACTTTAAATTGAGCTGAGGTTCAGGTGTATGAAATCAAATATCTAAAATTAATAATGAATGAATGAGTGAATATGAATCAGTGGATTGTGGATTTGTGTACCTGGATTATTGAACATGCATCAAGAGTCTGTAAACTTAGGTAATTAGTTCCAGCCTGACAGTGTGTAAATTGAGAAAGTATTCACACCCCTTGACTTTGTGCTCCATATTGTGTTGTGGATTTCATTTACAATAAATATTATTGCTATTTTCACCACTAATCACTGTAAATAAACGCTAAGGAGCATTAATACGTACCCAGTTGCTTCATCAGAGCCAGAGGGAGGATGATACAGATGGAGACGATCACCACCAGGTAATTACCGTTTAGATACCACTCGCTATAAAAGAGATGAGAAAAATGTACCATTATTTTTACACGCTCATTTCTGCGTGGCCTGTAGATTAAGGTAGAAGAGGTTTGGACTGGAACCTCACAGCCCTGACTGGATCTTAAGTTTTTTGTTGAAATAAATGCCCCCCTCACTCTTTCTGTAAAGCCCATAAGCTGATCACTCTGCCCTGTTGGGTTCTCTCAGCTCTCGGAGAGTCACGCACTGATCTCCATTATCCCCCGTCTCTGTGCAGTACCATCAATCCGCCAGCAGAGGGCATAACTGCAGCAGTTATAAAGAATCCCTTGGATCCTCTGTACAGCAAAGCTGAGATTCATATTTTTTAATTAAAAGGTTGCAATTATTAAAATCAGCCGAGTGATGTTTGCTGAGAGTGGACGTTAGTTCCACGCTCCATAAAAACTGATCATCAGTAGCGGACAAAATCGGCCACTGGTCTGCCGGGTAGAAACAGACCAGACCAAAAAGTGGGCGGAGTCTTCCACGCCGTGTAAGGACCCTGGTTAGTAGCCCGAGACGCCTGTACAGAAGTGGAGGAACGTGGAGATCAGCGCGTGACTCTCCGTGTGCGAGACCGAAGTACAGGCGAATAAGAAGGGGTCACGTTGGAGGGAGGGCGTGTCAGGAGAACATACCCTCCTCGTACACCATCGGGGTCTCCAGCAGAGGAAGAGCTATGGCTATGACCAAACTGGGAGAAAATGCAGAAATAAAATAGATCGAACTGCAGAAACGAGTTTACGCTGCGCTCTGAAAGATCGATTTCTCTCTGCGTCCGTTGTTCGGAAGCTCTAGTAATCGGCTATCACTATGGCAACCGTTTCATCCTCTCTCTTGTGAGCATCCTTGTTAGTCGTCGAGGGGACAGAAAATATGCAAATGAACCTCAGACAGTCCAGGTCGTCTCTGCGCCAGCCTTCAGAGCGCACGGTTTGCATTAACTCACGTTCACACACCAGCCGCGCTGCGTGTACCCACCGGCTCTGACCTTCACAACATAAATGTGCTCAGATGCATAATGTAGAAACCAGCCCTGCATTTCTACACACCGTCTCTGACTTAGAGATGAAGATGATCTCGTTCTGCTTCTGCTGCGGTTACGCCCTCTGCTGGCTGGCAGACGGGGGATAACAGAGATCAGTGTGTGATTCTCCGTGCACGATACGGATCCCCGTATGAACCTGCTTCATTCAGGTGAAAAGAAGCGGTTGGTACTGCCCAGTAGAGGAAGCACAGTGCGATTACCCGGATACGACAAAATTGGGTGGAAATGCTTTAACATATGAAAAGATTCACAACACGAACTTACTCGAACGGCGTGTCCACCTTGAGAAAGGCCTGAATGACCAGAGGAAACTCGTACTTGACGATGTACAGGTAGCTGGACATAGCTGCGAGATAAAAGAGAGAAGAACAGAGGTGAGGGTGAAAACATGGGGTTCTGTCACATGACCGTGTGATTATTATGCCAGAAGCTCGTGTCACTAAACTCCAGAGAATCCCTCGTCTACATCCAGCCTGCACAAACACGATTGATCCCCGAGAGCCGCCGCCCAGACTTTTTTATCTCATTGTGGACTCGCGTGTGACCGACTTCAAAGTTCCACCCGAACAATCGAAGGAAAGTAAATACGAGCTGGAATTAAACATGAACATGTGACGGGACGACGACGACGGCGTCCACCACGACGGGATTTTATCTTTTGATAAGAATAAAACTTGGTCTTCGTCCCCGGGTACGAAACACACTCTCAGATGCACCAGTAAGGTCCTGAAATCTCAAAATGTCAGGGGTTCTATGTTTGTATTCCTTAATTCTAATATAAATAAGCATTTCTTGTTTTTTAACTCGGAATTTGATGCCTTTTTGTAATGTAAGGTCTAGATTGTGTCTAGTCAGCCTCCAGTGCTAAACCCACTTAATATTGATCATTACCATTCACATGATACATGCCTATATGGGTGCTGATATATATAGTCTATAACAGGGTGCCCACACTTTCGTGGCTTGAGATCTACTATTTCAGTCGACAAGTCGTCGCGATCTCCTTTTTAAGGTCGACCTCATCATTTTTCAGAAAAGCTTTGGCTTCATGTGAATGTCAAAATTAATAATTAATAAATTTAATAAAATTTCTGTATGTCACATGAGATCTGAACATGAATATTCTCCATCAGCTTCTTCCACGTATGAATGAAACAGCGTCTCTGGAGCGCTCCTGCCTGAATCGAACCGTTTTTGGTTTCTCTGTGCTTGGTTGCAGACTCATCTTCACTAACAGTGCTAGTTATAAAAGGAAAAATGCAAAAGTGGCACAAACTGGCTACTGATGAAAGAAAACTTTCTATATTAGTGGTGCTTTAGGTGGGCACCGCAAATTAAAGAAACAGTGGCCACATTTTATGTAAATCATGTTGACCTGTTGATATGAGGCGCGATCTACCAGCGGGCAGATTCGCGGTCGACGTGTTGGGCACCCCTGATCTATAACATGATGGCAGCCACTGGTCAAACAGTCTCAACGTCTCAAAGTGCAATCATGTGAAAAAGGAAGTACAATAAAAAAAGAAAAGAATAGAATTAAAAGTAATAAGATGATCTGACCATAAATGCAGAGCTGCTTATTTATTAAACTTTAATAACATAGTTAAACATAGGGTTATTGATGCATTTGTTAAATATTTAAACCCCGACTTCATACACACTGCTGTTACTTTGCCAGTCCAACACCTCACTCCCACCACAGGCCTCTTTTTTTTATACCATGTATGGTGTATGGTCACCCTATTTCATTTTAATCTAAAGACCGTGAGTATTGATCTGCCCCTTTGATGCCCCTGATGGGATTAACCCTCTGTACTGGGTACGAACCCTCTCTGAGTCGTGTTTGGATGACACTGCAGTCCTCACCTCCAATATTCTGCAGCGTGATGGCGATGCCCGCTGCCATCTTGCCCGGTGTGCCGAACGCCCTGAATCCCAGCTGCTCGTACGCACGGATACCTGCAGGAAACACACGTGAGCTTAAACACACACACACTCTTACACACACACACACACTTACGTACACTTACATTCCGACTTTCACACCCCAAACCCTCCCAACCTCGTACAGATCTCACAGAAATAAACACGTATTTCTATTTTTATTTCATTTTATTTTATTTTATGTTCCCACACGCCGGCCTTGGTGATTCAGCCCAGACGCGGATGATGCCAGCAGGAGGTGAGGCGGGCGCAGGCGGTGACGCATGGCCGACACTCGCTGCTATATTTAGCTCTTCAGTCTTCACACATTGGCCAAGAAAAAATCCTGAGGGTTCAAGGGAAAACTGTCGATGTAATATGAGGATCATACGATTCATTCATTCATTCATTCAGAGTCTGTTTTACCAGTGCTGCAACCTGGTCAGGGTCACAGTGGGTCTGATTCACTGGGTGAAAGGCAGGAAACATAACGGACACACACACACACCTATGGGGACTTTAGTATCTTCAGTTATTATGACTGCATGTTTTTGGACTGTGGGAGGAAACCGGACCACCCAGGGAGAACATGCAAACTCCACACAGAAAGGACCCGGACCGCCCACCTGGGAATCAAACCTGGGACCTTCTTGCTGTGAGATGACAGTGCTACCCACCGAGCCACCGTGCCGCCCCAATCCATCTTATTTAGGATTTGATGCCACCCAAAAACATTCAGCACAAGGCAGAAGGACACCCTGGACAGGGCAGCAATCCAGTGCCGGGCAGTACTAACCTGCACGTTCACCCCCTTACACCTAGAGGCAATCCACCTGCTGGCATGTACTGAAGGAAAACAATAAACTAGACCCACATGCATACACCAAGTCCTGTATTAGGTACGTCTATCTGTTAGACTTTATCTAGGGTTAGATTAACTCGGCTATACAGTTACTGACTGTACACAGTGGTAAGCGCATGCAAGACCCACAAACCAGGTTAGCCACCGTGACCTTGATCACATGACACATATTCATGTGCGTGTTTATCCCAGCGTAAGAATGCTAATCCAGGATTAGCCGCTTGTGTTTGGCCGGTTGTTGTTACTCACCGACGACGCCCGAGGACTTGAGCAGCAGGTGGATGGAGTACGCCGAGAGACAAGCCACGGCGGTCAGGAGGAACCTGAGAGGAACCGAAACACCGCGGTCAGCAAACGGCGTCATGAACAGAGTCGTTAGGCTAACTGACCGTAAACATAAACATACAGCAAAATAGCAGTGACAGAAACCGAACGCTGAATTAAAGCTTTATTATTTCAGCAGAGCTCGATAATTCCAGTCCTATAGATCTGGAGGTCTGGACTTTGGTCATTTCTCTACTCGAAGATCTAATGATCATCAGCAGGAACAATGCTCTCAGTCTTATTTCTATTTTATTTCTGCTTTTTCTCCCAGTTTAGTCATAGTCAGTTCCTCTTTCTCTGCTGGAGACCCCAATGGCGCATGGAGGGTATATCCCTCTAACGCGTGCCCGCTCCACCGCCCGTACTTCGGTGGATCGGCGCGTGAGGTCGGTCTCACACACGGAGAGTCACACGCTGATCTCCACATTCCTCCACTTCTGTACAGGTGCCTTGGCCTACTAACCAGGGTCTTACATGGCATCGAAGACCCCGCCCACTTTTTAGTCCCGTCTTTTTCCCACCCAGCAGACTAGTGCTCACCAGGCGGCGTCCAGCCAACCGGTCGCAGGGCTGAGACTCAAACCTGGAGAGTTAATTAAGCTGCTGCATTTTAGGCTGCGTTTCTTTAATGTTCATGTACTGACTGAGTCTGCCACATAGGGCTAACACGTGCTTCCTGGAGTCCTAAAGGGCCGGAGTTCAGTAGTTTGGTGGGTAGGTTGACTTAGGTGGATCTAAACAGGTTAAACACCAAACTGTGCTGGAACCCTGGAGCCCAGGTGCACAGCATTATAAAGACTTAACACCAGGACATGCCTTTCTCTGCACCATGTTGTGTCGTGTTTGTGTCATGTTTGTGTTGGTGTTTGTGGGTGTGTGTATTCAGACGTCGTGTTTGTGTCGTGTTTGCGTTTGTTGGTGTGTGTATTCAGACGTCGTGTTTGTGTCGTGTTTGTGTTGATGTTTGTGGGTGTGTGTATTCAGACATCGTGTTTGTGTCGTGTTTGTGTCGTGTTGGTGTTTGTGGGTGTGTGTATTCAGACAACGTGTTTGTGTCGTGTTTGTGTCGTGTTGGTGTTTGTGGGTGTGTGTATTCAGACGTCGTGTTTGTGTCGTGTTTGTGTTGGTGTTTGTGTCGTGTTTGTGTTGGTGTGTGTTGCGGTGTGTATTCAGACGTCGTGTTTGTATCGTGTTTGTGTTGGTGTGTGTTGCTGTGTGTATTCAGACGTCATGTTTGTGTTGAGCCTCGTTAAGAAGGACTCGTGTCGCCTCGGCGAGGTGCCACCAACATTCAGCCAAAACACACACCACGCTGGAAAATCACCATAAAATCACTCACGCTACCCACCATGCCTGAGCTCTGGAATCTCTCTGATTATAATAACAGAAATAACAGTAATAACAATAATAATAATAATAATAATAATATATTTGTGTATTTTGCGTACGAGCTTAAACCTTCTCTCACCCATGTGTGCACCAGCCGTTAGCAAACACGAATCTTGGCCTGAATAATTCAGCACTTCAAAATGCCAGGAAGCTTAAAGACGTGGCAGAGACGTTTAATCCGCTCCAACCCTGCGAGGAATCGCTGCAGACGCACACACGCCACCTAAAACTGTGCTTTACATTTAACGGTTAAAAGCTGATCGATGATTTGGTGCCACACAGACGTTTTTTGTCATTAAGCTGATGGTAGAACAGACCCCATATTGTCTGATATTTTGTTGGATTTAAGCTCTTACGTCGGGGTCTGCGTGTGGAACAGACAGTGGTAGCCTGGTGGGTAGAGCTTTGGGCTATTCACTTACAGGAACATGACCACGCCCGTGTTAGCCATGGCGTACGCCAGTCCCAGAATTCCGCTTCCCATGATGGCGTTTCCCAGATTGAAGACCGACATCCCGAACGAGGTCTTTCCTTCAAACTGAACACCAGAGAGAATTAAAGCCTGTCAGGTCAAACTTCTACAGAGCCGATGGTATATTCAAACACTCAACAATTAACACTTAGCAAACACTCAACAATAAACACTCAAACACTCAACAATAAACACTCAGCAAACACTCAACAATAAACATTCAGCAAACACTCAACAATAAACATTCAAACACTCAACAATAAACACTCAGCAAACACTCAACAATAAACATTCAAACACTCAACAATAAACACTCAGCAAACACTCAACAATAAACACTCAGCAAACACTCAACAATAAACATTCAAACACAACAATAAACACTCAGCAAACACTCAACAATAAACATTCAAACACTCAACAATAAACACTCAGCAAACACTCAACAATAAACATTCAAACACTCAACAATAAACACTTAGCAAACACTCAACAATAAACACTCAGCAAACACTCAACAATAAACATTCAAACACTCAACAAACAGTCAAACACTTAACAATAAACACTCAGCAAACACTCAACAATAAACATTCAAACACTCAACATTCAAACACTCAACAATAAACACTCAGCAAACACTCAACAATAAACATTCAAACACTCAACAATAAACATTCAAACACTCAACAAACACTCAACAACATTCAAACACTCAACAACAAACATTCACTCAACCAACACTCAACAAGAAAACAATATCACGTCGGGTCTTACGTCTGTGAAACGCGGTGTTTTGTTGTCCTCATCGTTGGAGAGGAACTCTGAATTCTCCGCCTGGTTGGATTCGGCGTCTCTGGTGGTTCTGCTGGGATGTAAATAACACAACACATCTGTAAACATCAGTAAACACCACGCTGGACATACCGACCAATCAGAGTGTAAAAAATATTATTATATAAATGATCAAACGAGATTTATTTAAACTGCAGAACAGAACGTCACTTATTTTTACTGCTAAAAAGCAAAATTCTGGATTTATTGCCACACCTCTTTAATAGAGCAGTTCCAGTGTTTTGATTGGTTGGTACGTACCTGGTGTTTTCTGTACTATTAGGTACGAGTTCTCTACATGGTCCAACGAGAGCACAGAGAGGGAAAAACACATCAAATAAACGTAAATAAAAAACTTGTTAATTTTTCTGACGTGAATGAAATAAATCCAACGTTTCGTTTCCCGCTGTGGCCACGTAAACCTGTGCATGCAGGGGCGGGGTCAGGGGTGAGAAGCGGTGTTTAAACACACCCATACAGGTGCCCTCAGTACGTGGAGCAATCCTACATGCACCACTCGTTTCACACACACACACACACAGTCACACTTCCAAACTCGTGCACATGTGCTGACTTTCACACCGTGGCATCAGCGACGGGCATCGCGCACCCGTCCTGTGCATGGCAGCCGCCGAGCTGTGACGTGCAGCATCGCACCGACGGTCACCTGACAGACGCTAATAAGGTTTCACCTGTTAGTCGGAGGGGGCGGCGGCGCTGCAAGACACCACAGACACACAGCGATCACACAGCGCTACAGTCCACAAAATACCTGAAACAAACACTGCTGCCTTTATTATTATTATTAATTATTATTATTTTTACTCAGCTGGGCTGTTTCGCTTGAATCGCTTGATAAATAAATAAATAAACAAATATAAATCATTTATATCTTATTGAAATAATTAATAATAATGTTATTAGCTTTAACTAAAATAACACAGATATGAGGACACACTCCTTTAAACGAGTCAAAATTATTTGCACTAAAATGATCTGATACACCAGTGCTGCGACTCTGAGCTCTGCTACTGGCCGGTTAGGCGCCTGAACAGACGTGACCGGCTGTGCCTGCGGATGGACGAGCCTGAGGAAGGGGCGGCCTCTGCTGGGCGCTCGAGGCTCTGTACAGAGATGATGAATAACAGAGAGCAGTGCGTGGCTCTTAGTACGCGATAAAGATTTCTGTGTGAACCCGCCTGGTGCAGGTGAAAAGAAGCAGTCGGCACTACTTTTCTATGTAGTTTTAGTTATCCGTGTACAGGAACCTGACCGTGATGAGAGAACGTCAGCGTGTACTCACCGAGCCGGGCTCCCTGTTTGGGTTTTGTTGGCAGTCGTATCGCCTCCCGCTTCGTGGCCCTTCCCGTTGGGGACCGCGTTCATTTCGGCCGGCGCCGGATCCATAACGAGGTTCAGTTTTACTCCAGAAGCTGATAGAAGATTTTTATGGACTTATCAGGAGATTCTCACCTCGATCAAAACCCTGTAAAAATCAGAGCAGGATGTCAGTCTCAGAACCATCATACAGAGATCAATTTGGACCACCAATTTCTAAAAAAGATGAGACATTGTGTAAAGTAAACCACAGACCACAACACGTCTCCACAGTACTGAATACTGAATGTATTTCTACATATAGCTGATATATTTAGGCGTGCTCTTTGCGCATTAGGAGTTTCTGGTTGCATTTCTTTATGCAGTGGCGGACTGTGTTTTCCGAAGTGCTTTCGAGTCTATCATATACCGTCAAGGTGAAATAACAGAATTATTTGTAATCCTGAATTTTACTATTTTATTGCTGCATTTTCTCCCTTTTTCTGCCAGTTCAGTCGTAGCCAGTTCCTCTTCCTCTGCTGGAGACCCCGATGGTGTACGAGGAGGGTATATCCTCCTGACACGCCCTTCCTCCAATGTGTGCGCGCTCCACCGACCCCTTCTTATTCACCCATACTTCGGTGGATCGGCGCGTGAGCTCGGTCTTGCGTCACACGCTGAACTCCACGTTCCTCCACTTCTGTACAGGTGCCTAAGGCTACTAATCGGAGACCCTGCGCACTTTTTAGTCACGTATTTTCCCACCCAGCAGACTAGTGGCCGATTTTGCTTGCTAGAGAACTCGCTGATGTGGTAGCAGAATAACCCAGCCTTTGGTGGACCCTCGTTTCACACCTAATACCAGTTCACCTGCTAATTGGGGAACGTTTCCAAACACTGTAACTTGTAAAATCACTGTTTATGGTAAAAGCAGTTGAAAAGGTTTGTAGTTTTGCTCTGTATTTTAAAAAAGCCGAACTTTAATGACAGCACATCTGCAGTCTTGGGATCGTACTGGTGTTTAGAACGACTGAAACACACTTTTAGGTTCGAGTGGGTTCCTCGGCTCTTATTGCTGACCCGGCGTTCTTTTTTCGTTCCCGGTGCAGAGAGCCTGTTTTGTGGCTCCTTTCTCCTGAATTTCGAACCCCTGTGGCTCTTTAGGAAGAACCTGCCGGGGGTCCGAGCGACCCTTAAAAGACTGCATGCATGAGAGTGACGTGCGTTTCCTGCCTCCCCCTGACGTCTCGGTACCCATAACCTGGCTTATAAAGCACTCGAACCCAGTATTCCGCCCAGTGTTCCCATCAGCCCTGAGACATAAAGCACGCATGAAAGGCTGCAGAACCAGCCAGGACCAGCTGAGAACCAGTTCTAGCCTGTTTTGAGGCCTCGCTCTTATTCACGCTCTTTTCATTTAATTCGGGAGGGCTTAACATGACAGGCATGCGTGGTGCATGCTTGGGAGGATAAGCTGGCATAGCCGGGTGCCTCTCGCCCGCACTCGATCCAGTATCGCCGCCCCACTTCCCTCTGCCCTCGTTTTACGTCCCTTCGTCCTCTCCTCTCCTTTCGTTGTCGTTGGACTCGATTCGAGGACCGTTCCGGGCGAGCAGCACCTCCGCGGCACCCCCACACCGGCGGGTCGATGCGTACGATACGGCTCTCATTAGGCCTCACGCCGTTCTGGCTAAAGCCGGACAACGTGGTCAGCCAGCAAAGCGAGGTCCACACAATGCTGGATGTTGTGTGGTTTCCTGGGAACGGCTTCGAGGACACAGTGGGCCGATTGTGCCAGGCATCACTGGAGCTCCTGAGCCTCTTGGACATAGCTGGCCCCCCTTCTCCACCACCCCAGGCATTTCAAGGGCTGAAAAGGTAATTCATCAGGTCCTAATTGAAAAGACTTCCAAACCACCTCCAAAAATGAAGGGCACGTTTTGGATCCCACAAGCACGAGGCGAGGGAGCAGATATTTATTCCGCCAAGCGTTCCCATGCTAACGTTCATTCATTCCACAACTCGGAGCACGTACGCAGCGGACGCCGTGGGGTGGAAGCAGAGAGTTCGTAATTAATACGCACTGGCCGGGGAACGAGACGTCCTGCAGCTGGGCACGAAAAGCCTTCGCTGGATCTGTTCTTATTCCGCACGGCTGCCCGGCAGGAACTCGGAATCGGCCGAGATGTAATTAGAAGAGAAAAACACGTGTCGGTACGAAGGCTTAACAAAATTCAGCCTACGTTATACCAGCAAACCAACCCGGTTAGTCCTGGTTAACTGCACAACACAACAGAGGCCAATTACTTTCCTTTCTCTGTCGACCTTCTATAAGACTTTGAACCATGAATATGGGGATCTACCTTCAGTCAGAAGACACTAGAGTGTTAGTAAGGCTGAGCACTGATGTTAAACAATGATATGGAAAGGCTGCACACTGTTCAGAATAATGATATGGTGTTGAAGCACAGGTTTCGGTCCAGACTGAACCAGCCAAACTTTATAAAGAACTAACAGTTCTCAGTTCGGAGCAGTTTAGAACTCAGTAGTGATTACTGCAACTGAGGACAGACTCATTTTACACTGTATGTCCTTCAGGTCTATCAGGACCCGTTCGATCGCCACTGTTTGTCCACTGTGGCTGCGTTGCTGTACGCTTGAACTGATATACGTATTAATAATGGATCTAATACTTTTAGGTCGCTGTTTCTGTATCTTAGACCCACAGTTGAAAATGTCCCTCGCCCCCACATTAAACTCATCCCTTAAACACAGTCCTGCTGGTCGATGGATTAATTTCAGGTTGCTCTGCAGATGAATGGGTGAGACCCCACATGCCAGTTCCTCCGGAGAGCCAGGAAATAAAAGGACAGGATGCTAATTTGCCTCTGCCCTGAAAATGCCACTTTGAATGTTCCGTCTCTCTCTCTGGACCCTAGCTTACGGGAGAGTATTTCTCAGCGCTTTTCGGTCCATGGTGGTATAACGAGTGGTTGATTGGCTTGGTCCAGGTTTTCTTGGGCGCAGTACGCTGGGTTTTGCATTGGGTTGGTGCGGTGGTCAGCTCACATTCATTCTACACATGGTGTCCAAACCATCTCAGTCTTCGCTGTTGTACACGTTCCTCGATTCGGATGATGAATTGACATTCTAAGTGTCTCAAATCTCAAATTTGTTTTGTACCAGTGGTGGATCGTGCCCGCTAGGCGGTGCCCAGCCGACCGGTAGCAGAGCTGAGATTCAAGACTGGAATTAAAGCCAAAAAATTCTAATCTCGAATCTCAGCTCTGCTACCGGTCGGCCGGGCGTCTAGCAGGGACGATCGGCCACTGGTCTACTGGGTGGGAAAAGGCGAGACAAAAAAAAAGTGGGCGGGGTCTTCGAGGCTGCGTAAGGACCCTGGTTAGTAGCTCGAGGTGCCTGTACAGAAGTGGAGGAACGAGACCGACCTCATGTGCTGATCCACCGAAGTACGTGCGAATAAGAAGGGGTCGCGTTGGAGGGAGGGCGTGTCAGGAGAATATACCCTCCTCGTACACCATCGGGGTCTCCAGCAGAGGAAGAGGAACTGGCTATGACTAAATTGGAAAAAATGCAGAAATGCAGTACAATGGAACCCCGTCTGTGTTTGTGTATAACGTCGAACTCAGATCTAATCCAGCTGCACCCGAGTCCCTGCGATCGTCGGTTTGTTCAGCACGACCCCGGTTAGCGACACACATCTGTGCGGTGTGTGTGTGTGTGTGTGTGTGTTTAAATGCATGTTCTGCCCTTTTTAAGCTTCTCGCTGTGATGAACTCGAGCCGGACCAGCTGCACGCGAGACTGCAGGACTAATCCAGTCCTAATGAAGTGCAATTACATGCAAATCTCCCTTCCATCACCAACACGTCGTAAATTTCCACTTCACCCCCCTCGCCTTCACGCCCTCTTACCCACCATGACCTTTTTCACCCTGCATATTACATTATGGGTCCATTTGCAGGTCAAGCGCCCGGCCACGGTGCCCAGGCTCCTTGTTAACCAACACACACACATGACGTTTACATTTTTGCCATTTTATCCTTTTAACAAACTCAGGACCTTCTTGCTGTGTGGTGACAGTGTGGAATTTCATGTGTCTTGGATCTCATCCTCTCTGTTTCATTCCCATTCTATCAATCAGCGATTCTCTCTGACCAGTCTGTCTTTACGTCTCTCTGTCCGTCTGCCTGCTTCCTAACGACTCCCGTCCATCCTCAGCTCCCTCCCGTCTGTCCGTCCCTCATTAAAAAAACACTAAACACTACTATCTAATATTTTCTCATGAAAAGTAACTAAAGCGACAGACTGCCAGGTTAGAGAGAGAGAGAGCGTCGTCCTCACTAGCACGGCGGCGTGCTGATGCTGAACACGTCTGCTCCTTCTAAAAATAACCCCAGTGCACGAGACTCCATCACCTGACGGTGACGTAGAGCCATGCATCATCCATCAGCACCATCAGCACCGCAGAACCGCAAGGACAAAAACGCCGCGCCATCTGTCCTGCCACTGCCCGTCACGATGCCGCGCAGATAAGATCCAGCTTTGCTGATCAAATGAATTATTATAATTTTACTGATTTTAAGAGAAAATGTGACTCTTGGTTGGCAGCACCCACGTGAAAACGAACCAGGCAGACGGGTTCAGCTCGGCCGATTCTAAAGATCTTCTTTGGTCCTTGACGATTTCACATCAGTACGTGACTCGTTGCTGTCTTATCGTTAAGTCCCTACCTAATTCACGGACCGTGAAATGAGCCGTAATATTTAAAATATTAGGTTTGTGTTTGGCGATTTAACATGTGTCATTCGTGCAGCGTACAAGTGCCTCACGTTTACTGGTTAATCTGCACTGTGAGGCATCCTAGCGATCCTATGGCAATTCAGTTAGATGTCGAAGTGTAAAGCAGCTATAACTCAGTCGTGACAGGTCCAGGTCATGGTCGTCCTTCAGTAAGGTCATAAATTCAGGTTTACTGCCCCTCCTGGCCTTGGTGTTTGTACCTGTACCTGTTTAAGTGTGATGTAAATACCGGTGGTACTTAAAATCTGAGAACCTAAGCGTCCGTGACCATTTTTGGGGAAGGGGGGATGAGGGGTGCAGGGCTATAAATAAATCACATTATACTCTATGTGACTCACTGCAGTCACTGCTGATATACAACAGAAGCTCAGGGGTGTCTCCTGGTACCTCACATGTCATTTAGGAACAAAAAATATTGGAACAAAAAAAACCCACCTTGGCTGTTGCAGGGCTTGAACCAGCAACCTTCTGATTAGCAGTCCGACTACAAGATTACCAGTCCAGTACCTTAACCACTGAGCTACCACTTTTCCCATACATACATGTGATGTAAAAATGATAAACAGCTTTGAATGATATAGGTTCCCATCAGCATAACCTGATTGAGGTTGGTGTGCCCAAAGATTGTTCTGGAAACACGGTGTATAGGGCAGAGTGCAATGTATACAAAGCACCCGTCAATTGCAGGGCATGAAACCAACTGCATGCTGTTGGGAGTACCTGGGAAAAATCAGCACTGGACCCTGGACTTGTGAAGCAAACACTAGGCTACTAGAAGGAAAACCAAAAGCTTTATATCAATTACTCTGATTGCTCCCTAAATCAGCAAAAAAGTTGCACACAGAAGCATTAGCAGCTTTATCCCAAGCATTAGATCCGTTATTAATCAACACACTGATGCAGGGGGTGACGTGGGTCTGATATTTTTCTACTTATAAAGAAGGAAAAGCCCACGGATCGTGGAACGCTGCTACAAACAATAGCAGTGTGTGTAAATGCTAATCCGACGCCACTTTGTGCCATTTTCGAGCCGCCACCACCCACCAGCTCCAAAACACGATCATAAGACACAAACAACAAAGACTTGCCCTCTGCCAGCTGGAAAAGTTACAGAATCTGAGACTCGGCTGACCAATCACGGGCCGGGATGCAGTCATGTGGTACCAGGAGTTACCCAATTATGATTTCCAGTGTATCTGTGGGCTTTATTTGACATAACTGTAATTAATCATCAGATGATTGATTGATTGATTTCTGTATTGATCCCTAAAGGGAAGCTGCAGCATTACTTAAGCAATTCACACAAACACATCCATGAAGTGCAACAAGGAAATACAAGTAAAACTGTAAAAATATAATTCAATCTAAATATAAGATAAAAAAAATAAGAATATAAAGACCATAAAACACAAAAACAAATTAACTAAAGGAGTAAGACTTATGCCTGGTTCTCACTACACGATTCTTGCCCTGATTTTTGCTCTCCGACTGGTCGGTGATCGAAACTCGGCACTCAAGCGCCATGTGTGAATTGCTCAACAACTCGATCCGAACAGCTCGAAAAGATATATAGCTTGTCAAATATCTGGATCTGAGTTGCCCGACTGGCGATGAGTGCTATGTTAAACAGCCAATGAGAACGCAAGATACGGTGTGAGGGGAAACGCAGGAGAGGAGTGTAAACAGGTGGGACAGGGGCGTAATATAGTTTATATCAGAATACATCGGCACACGCTCAAGTTTTACATTATTTCTGACCTGATCGTTCTCTACAAAACGTAACACCAACATTGCGTTGTGAAAAAAATATTTATTAACCTCCAACTCACTATAGAACAATCCATGCTGTTCACGTAGCCAAATCCACTCAGATTTGCGTTTGTTTACGTGACTAAACGTAGTTTGGGAGACCAGAGAAGCTCGTCTGCGATTCCAGTTGGTAATAGATGGTGTAGTGTGAAACCTCCTATCCCCGATCAGTCGTGTAGTGTGAAATACACACTGACTTGAAAGACTCCCGATTACAAGAGATCCAGTCGTGTAGTGTGAACTGTACAGCGACCTGATGACTTGGAAAGTCATGTAGTGTGAACTTGGCATAAGAGGTGACGTTTAAAACAGTATAAAGTGCAACTGTGCATTTTAAAGAGTACTGATGCAAGATTGATTATCTTAGTTACTAAAGGATCTGTTTCTTCCCCAGCACCAGTAAGAGTAATATGTTGTATACTATATGTACATAGGCATTATACTGTATATATTTTAATGTTTCCCCAACTGTAGGATTAAATCAACATTATATCAGTTGCCCCATTCCTGCATTTTCATCCTCAGCAAAAATCAGGTTAATAATCTAACTGGCAATAATTATTTTACTGGTTTGACTTTGTAGTGATTACAGTTTAAACCCAGCACTAGTCTGTAAGTAAAATTTCTCATTTGTAAATAAAGATTTTGCTTGATACAGTAAGCAGTAAAAATCTACTGCACTGATCTACGACCTTGCAGAATGCGGTCAAACCCGGCAGCATGGACCCAATGTGACCCACGTTCACCAGCTTCTATTCAATGCAGCGGACGGAGCTGTGGAATTTTTCCTCATCGGCCTAAAATATTTACGCACAACCGCACGTACAGAATCCATTCCATCAGTGACTTGAGTCACTAATCACTGACCGTTACACAGGTCATTACTCGGCATACTTAAGTAAATATAACATGCAGGGTAAATAAAGTAGCTCTCAGACTGTTTGACAATAAAGCTCAACATCTCAATGAATGGAAGTGTTTATGCTTCAGACAGAATCTCTAGTAATGTGAGTAAACAAAGAGAAAAAAACGGGTTCAAGTGGGTTCGTGTCAGCTGCTCTGGAAGTCCAGACATTCACTGCCCACTCCTCATGACACCAGATAACCCGGCAAGACTCTGTGAATGGGTTACGGTAGGTTATGAACAGCTTAGTTTGCACCAGTACCTAATAGTTCAGTCCCCTCCAAAAATATAAGGTAAATCATCATGTACTTTTATAAAATTCATAAGATATTCCAGATATAAACTAAACAAACCTGCATGGACGACATGCATCAGAAACAAATGCATTTTTTCATCTTATGATCTTAAGATAGCAAACGTTTTCGTGTGATCACTAAATACACAGGCTGCACCATGGTTTGCATTACAGAGGGGGAATTGGGGGGTCTGACCCTCCTAATTAATGCTTGGACACCCAACACTTCAGGGGCTTGTTAGTTAGCTAATATATAAGGTTGTCACTGAATGATTCCCAGCAACCCTTGAGGAAATAATTCAATGTTTATCAGTGCCAGACGATTCCCAGTAATTGCTCGGCACTTAATAAGGTTTGCCAGCTTTGTTGCAGCGGCCGCAACCTCCACACCTTGTTATCAAGAGAACACAGGAAAAAGAAGTCGTGATCTCAATAAAACGACATTTGTTATCTCGAGAACATGAGATAAGAAAAGAAATAACACACCAGCCTTTCTGGACTCCTGTATAAATGTGCTAGTTTGCACTGAAATATAATTAAAGAGGATAAAATGTACAATAAAGTCACTAATTAGTACTAATTAGTGCATAAACAGACAGAACCGTCAACAGAAAAGCAAAGATATTCTCAACTTAAATAAGATAATCACATTTCTACTTCTGTAAGAGTAAAAATGCACTAATAATAAAGAAAACACACATGACATGATGCTGAATTTTAGCCAGGAATCATTAGTCAGTACAGTCAGAAAGGGAACACACAACTAGTCCATAATATACTATTAAAAAAGTGCTTTTTCCTTTTCTTTATACACATAACATTGATTAATACACAATAGCGAGACTTAAAGAATCGACTCTACTCGATTCCGGTATCGACTCTCACTTTTTTGAACGCAAACCGGACAGTTTTTTCTTTAATGTATTTAATGTATTGTAGCGTCGCCACTAGGGGGCGCCACAGTATATTTTTGTGAACTTGTTCCATTGGTGTAAATGCCAAATAAGAATAAAGACAAACACCAAAAGCAGATCTAATGTTTTAATGATATTACTTGAACGAACACGTTTGAGAATCGGTATCGGTGGACTGAACGTCTAACCGGAGTCGTTGATACCGAAGATCGGTCAAACCTGCAAGTCAGGAGTCGGTGTAACGATACTGAGTGTATCGAAACCCTTGCATGCTTTAACAGGACTGGAATCGGTATAATAACGATGATATGTGGAATCAGAAGTCACACGACGTTACATAATATAACGGAGCTCGGTGTAACGGAGGTCAAATAATAATGAGGCGTCACGGGGGGTCTGATTTTGGGGAAGCTGAGCAGAATCTGGGTCACAGATCGAAGACGAATAAATGGGGAAGTAAGCAGAACGCAATCGAGCTCTCAACAAGACATTGGTGTGATAAAAGTACCGAACTGACTCTTACCGAATACCGGAGAGAGGAGAGCACGATCTGCGCCGCGTTCTCTCACCGCGTCCCGAATTTTGCTCTCTCGGTCCGGACACACAGCACCGAAACAAACACGCTGTGATGGAAACAGACCGTCCACGACTAATCCTATCGAGTCAAGACTGTCCGATCTGAAGTGGTGGAGGGTTTTAAAGTGGGTCCTGATGAGAGCCGGTTCCTCCCCGCCCACTCCGCTCCGTTATTCAGTCGGTGATGCGCGCCGGTCTGAGGGAACCGCGCACCGATAGGCTACAGATCAGCCGAGTAATCAGACCGACGTCAGATCTATTCATTTTCACCTCGTTTCGTTCCCTGAGCTAACTGTTTTACCCTGGTCAGGCTCGCTGTGGGTCCGACTTCACCGGGAAACACGGACAGGGCTCCACACCACCCGGCCGGTTGGTAGCACAGCTGAAATTCCAAGTCGGATCTCAGCGGTGATTCATTTATTCAGTTATTGTCTGTTTTATCACCGTTTTATTCTGTTCAGGGTCGCGGTGGGTCCAATTCATTGAGCGAAAGGAAAAAACACACAGCCAGTCCATCACAGAGTAAACACACACATACCTAAAGCAATTTTAGTATCTCCAAATAACCTGACTGCATGTCTTTGGACTGTGGGAGGAAACCGGAGCACCCGGAGGAAACCCACACAGACACAGGGAGAACATGCAAACTCCACACAGAAAGGACCTGGACCGTTCTGCCTGGGAATCGAACCCAGGACCTTCTTGCTGTGTACATATTTACTCAGTCAAAATCTAGATCTATTCAGTTAAAAAAAGGTAGAGAAAATATGAAAATACAGACACACCAGCCAGGTCAGGTGACCCACTAAACTCAGCAAACAGACTACTACTACGACTACTACTACTACTAGATGATCCAAAGATCCTGTCTAGGTTGTGTTCATGTCCTTCACTTAAGTGTGTCAGTGGTGCATGACGTTTGTGACTGCAGCAAAACTGGGTTTAATTCTGCCCTCACTGTCAGTGAAAAGTCACTTTCCTCTTACCTTTGCATGGGTTTCTATCAGGTACTCCTGTAACCCCCACCTCAAGAAACATGCAGAAGGTAGATTATCTGCTATGAATTACCCCTAACTTAAACTGAGTCAATTTGATTGACTGCTTACGTTTGGTGTCCAGTCTCCGTCATATTTCTGTGCTAAAAGTTCCCAGTTCAGACCCACCTTGACCCTGACCAGGATGGAGCAAAAGATGAACACAAATGATACGTGTTCTGTGGTAATAAACTACATATTATGAGGG
Organism: Trichomycterus rosablanca; assembly: GCF_030014385.1. Lineage (NCBI taxonomy): Eukaryota > Metazoa > Chordata > Actinopteri > Siluriformes > Trichomycteridae > Trichomycterus > Trichomycterus rosablanca. The sequence goes on from NC_086011.1 coordinate 18,533,210, forward strand.
CTTTTCTAAACCTTCTAAACCTCAGAGCTCGAAAAAAAAGCTTATGTCATATGACAGAGGGGTTGTTTCGACGTTATTTATTTCACCTGGTTTGATTACAGAGTTGTGACCAAATCAGATAATGACATACAGTGTCTCCTTATAAAGGAAACAGATTTATTTATTTACACTGGTGAGTGTCCTGCTCAGAAACACTGGGCACCGGGCAGCCGGTACACAGCACCAATCCATCCATCAACCGGGCATCACACACTGACTGTGACTGGACTTTATAGTGTTGTGTTATGTAGCCGTCAGCTGCTCTGGAAAGACTTTAAATGAGAACATGACTGTGGGGATTCACTTTCATTCAGCCACAAGAGCATGAGTGCACTTTTGTATGGCATAATAGGGGAACTGACTTGCAGTCTGTGTTTCAGTTCATCCCGAAGCTGCTGGATGAGGCTCCACAGTTTAGTCAGGTTTTTCCATGCCAAACCCGGCAAACCATCTCTTTATGAAGCCTCACCTTGCGCAGGGGTGCAGGGGTGTAGGAACAGGCATTTCCAAAACTCATGGATGGCATCCATCAAAACCAGATCTGATTCAATCTGATTCTAAGGGGCAGCATCGAAACCCTTACAGGGGTGTAAGGATGGATTTTAGCATTCCAGCTGCACCAACACACCTGGCCGTAAAACGCTGCACCCGCCGTTATTTTAACACAGCAATGCCTGCCAGCCTGAGCCCGGGAACCGGCGACACCCACCAACCTGGAGACTTCAAAGCATGTTTAAGAAATCACGTCGTTCTACCCTTGAGGAGTCCGAGTTTTAAAGAGGAAGGCCTCTTTTCTCCTGCCCGAGACTCCGCGAGCGATTCTCTGCAGCTGCATCTGTCCCAGCAGGTTACGTCCCGAATCAGTCACTTTATGAAAGTTGAGGCCAGGCGTCCTCCGGAGCCGGCATTTCTTGGGACAGACGCTGTAGTGGAATATCCGAAGTGCTGGGCTTACGGCGTACGTAGACTTCCCTCTTCATGGAGGTAAAAATTGGCATTAACTGACTTTGGCTGAACGAAAAGTTAAAATTACAGGTGGCACTGCGATTTATCACGCTAGCCCACCACCACTAAGATCCAGGTTCTACATGAGAAGGGTGGCTGCAGCCCTTGATGGATTGGTGGCCGTCCAGGGTGTTCCTGCTTTCTGCCCAATGTTTCTTGGTGGACGCGGACCAGTCGCAACCCTGACCAGGATAAAGCAGTTGATGAAATTGATGCCTTTTGGTACCTAGAGCATTGAAATCTCAGCCTGTCCAGTTAAAAGCCTTGTCGAGCTTCATCAAGACGATAACCTGGGGCAATAATCAGAACAACGCAGGACCCTGGAGCTGTAATACTTGCTGTACCCACGCTGCCCTGCTCCCAAAGTTCGAGAACAAACGTCACAAACATGAGCAATTAAATACATTTCATTATTCGTAATTTATAATAAATTACACCCAGTGACATTACCGACCCACGAAAGCCGAAAGCAAGGAGGAGAAACGATCGAGTGCAGGGGCGGCGGGAGAACATATGTAGGTGGCGAATATTACATAACAGCGTAACGAGTCCGTCTTTGATGGGATTATCAACATGAGACATCTGTCACGGCGCTCTGTTTGTTGTTCTTCCCCTCATATTCATCATCAGAAAATGCTTTCAGAGAAGAGAGTTCAGAGAGCGACCCCCGGCTCAGGGACCCCGCCGGAACAGATGGACCGGACACGCACATACATACACACACATGCGGCTTTTCTACACCGCCTGCACACGCACATACGTGCACACGTTTCGGACCCTTGTTTGTGTTCTCATGCTGAGCACCCCGGTGACGGGGAACAAACGGTCCCCGACTGTTCTGCTCAGTGAAAGAAATTCCACGAATAGCCCTGATGCTTCACAAACCTGGGTCACACGCATCCAGGAGGCTCACAACGTCCCTCCGAAGAGTGTGTGATGAAGTTTGATTTAAATTGTGCACAAATGTGAACAGAATGTAAGGATGTTTGCTCCTACGGGATGTAAGAGTACTACATCAGAAAATCAGGAGGCTGTGCACTCGTTCCACAGGGTATGAGAAATGAGCCCCCTGTGAAATGCATGACCACAAGGGAACGTACAAAAATTTTGATAAAATAGTCTTAAAATAGCTAGCTTTGTCCTGCAGACACCCTGACTGAGATCCCTGGAAAGAAGATAAAAAAATGCCAGCAGAAGAGCCTGCAGGAACAAAGATCCAACCTTGTAGAACACACAAACACAATACAATGAGCCCAGGTCAAGGTGTACAACATTACCGGTATTTAAAGATCACTCCCAGCTGCACCTGCCAGTCAAAATGGCATGGTAGGTAGGCATGATCCTCTAACCCACGCTACCTGCCATGAGGAGTACTCGAACAAAATATGCTGTTACAATTAATGATGTAATAATCATAACTCACTATGTGCTTTCACATTTTATTCTTAAAAAAATAGGGCAAGACTAGAGATTAGAGAGGCCACCATTCCCAAAAACACTCGATTTTTTTTATGACACCTTTTGTGGCAGAGCATTTCAGTAAAGCTGAAGAAATTTAGTGATTGTGACTCTGGAACAGCCATGAAAACTGTGAGTGAGTCTTGATGCTTGAAACAATGACATTGCAGGTATAAAAAAAAGTCAATTAGCGCCTCCTCCGACACTTGCTATTGTGTGCCGCTCAGGTCCCCACATGCTGTTTGTGTTCTAGCGCTATTTTAAGGAAAGTCAGTTTCCTCTGGAGAGGGAATTTTAACCTGAACACAATATAAGAATGTTCGGTTCATCAGTAGAAGTGCTGTAGATGTGCAATTATTTTGGGTTCTACGTGCAAGACCTGACAAGGCAACCCTCAACAATCTGCAGCAAAGCTTCTGCTTCAACACCCCAAACAGCAGCTCTGAAAGGGCTAAGAAAGCTGGGTGAAGCTGCACTGGGTTCACACATCATAATCACATAATCAAAGTCTGGCACATCAAAAGCAACGTACAAATTATTACTGCATGCTAAAACTCGCTTTAAAAATGCTTGTCAGCATTGCAGTGGCTCAACATCTATATACAAACCTTGACCGATTGTAGGGAGGTCATTCATTGCGTGATCAATGGTGTCCAAAACACAGAACATGTGTAACGGTTGGTTAAATGTATTATAAAAACAATAAAGGCAGAAGGATCCCGGTCTAACCAACATTTATGACGTTCTGCATAACAGAAAGAACGTGGGGTTTTGTTTTTGATCTGTTGGTCTTCTGGTAATTCCGTCATAGTTTGTCATCAGTCTGACCACAAATACACCCAGTATACTCATTTAGAAAGGACTGGTCATACACGGGTGTGGTGATTTCCAAACTGGTAAGCAGACAGAGAATGAGAGGCTGTAGAGAAGAAACCACAGAGCTCTGGTGAGTCTGAACTTTGTGATGGTCTGTCTTGACCTTAGTGAGGACGTGGCTTTCATACTGGACAAGCGAGTGCGGCTGAAATGAACTCCAGACTCACATTCACTAAATAATTAATGAGTGAGTGTATTTTTACATTAAACCATGTAGTTAGTGAGAGAGCACGTTCATATATCGTACTGTTAATGTTTATACGATTTTCCATTGCACATACTGTCCACAAATCTTCCAATAAAAAACTGTGAGGACAGTTTGGATCCCAAGTGGTTGCCTCACATCAACTGTGTGTGGAGTTTGTATGTTCTCCCTTTGTCAAGTGGGTTACCTGATGCTCCAGTTTCCTCCCACAGTCCAAAGACGTGCAGTCAGGTTAACTGGAGCTACTAAAATTGCCCTAAGTGTAAGTGTATGTGTCCTCTGTGATGGACTGGCGACCTGTCCGAGGTGCTTTCTGCCTTTCGCCCATTGAATCAGACCCACCATGACCCTGACCAGGATACAGTGGTGGTAAAACAGACAGTGAATGGTTTAATGAATATCTTACCTGCATAAAAGTTTCTTAATGGAAAATGCACAAGCAAACTAAATAAATAAATAATACATTTACAATGCTTGACTCACCAATCATGTAATTATGGTGTATAATTTCATATCATCAGTTTTACGTTTCATAACATCCACAGGTAATTATGGATGAATAACATCACCAGCCGAACTGAAAATATAAGTATAAGGAGGATGATTTAGAATGAACTGCCCTCAGATTAAATTCATTTTATAACACTGATGTTTATTCCTGGAGCCATCATGTTTCTTTTTTTGCTCAAATCCTGTTTTCCTGTAAGCAGCATGAACATTACAGCACACGTTTGTTTACCCCACAGCTTAGATAACCAAACCTGAGGAGCAAAGCACTGCTTTCATCTTCTGTTCTGAGATTAGAGCTGCAGAAACAAAGCGACTGTGTGATCGTCCTTGTTCTTTCGAGGAAGATGAATGGGAACATGGAGGTCTGAGCAGTAGCGAGCCGTGGCTCTTAAACCCCGGCCCCCTGACACCAACCTCCCTTGTTTAAAAAAACAGCCAAATTTACTGTGTCCTCTCCTAAAGCACTGCAAAAGTACTGTATGAAAATGAAGACGATAATTCATCCATATAAACGCAACCAGCAAACAGCACAGAGAAAGTTATCACCTAAACAAAATCATCCTTACCAATAATCATCTCAACAAACCAGCTCCATGTGCACTACACCACGCCCGCTGTTTCCTTCTGTTCTCTTATACTAATAAATAAACAGAATGAACAGTTAAAGCAGTCTTTGTTTTCTTTATATTTATTCGTTGAACATAAGAACATGTCTAAATGTATCATACTGGGTAGCTAACTGCCTTAATACACACATTTTATACTGTCATTTCACAATTATAGTCAAAGCTTGCTGTAGGTACATGGTTTTAAATAAACAACATGACTACTGTGCTGATGAATTCTGGGATAATTACTCCAGCATTATGCTTTTACATTCCGGCCGACATTAAAGTACAACAGCGTATTTTGCATGAATAAAGTTGATGTTTTGTATGCAGTACAAGCTACAATGAAAACTATATTTTAGCATCATTTAGTATAATTACCTACAAATCCCTCAAGCTAAATTTCCCATGGGAAGGTGCACTAGACCTCACACGCTGACATAATGCTCACAAACATGTCAGGAATAAGTGTGTCTTTGTACAAGAACAATATTTAAGTGAATCTGAAAGAACAATGCGGGGGAAATCCACCTCTGGAGGTGATGTGTGTTAGTCTGGGGCCCTCATTTAACCAGAATAGATGCTGTTTATGCAACAGGGGACACGAGAGGATTCGGTAAACCTACGTGTTAGGGCTAAAGATAAAAATCTGAATCTAAATAACCTACATAATTTCACATTGGCCCTGTAGTGCAGTAGCTAGGGTGTGAAAAGCTGAATTTGCTGTTTCAAGTGTATTGTGCAGATATATTGAGTCTTAAACCATTTGGGTTTTAGTCTTTTTTGAAAGTAAATACAATAGAATACTTAGTTAATACAGTTTTTGCAAATGCAACAGATGAACCAAAGAGAACAACGAAGAACAATTGATGGACTTTTTTGTGCCTAATAAAATTCGTGGTAAATAACTCGTGGTACAGAACAACCCCATATAAGGGGGTGTGAGAGCGTTAAATTCCTCAGCCTTCGGCACATCCTGCTCTCTGTAACAGCTGCGCACACACACCCACCCCCCAAACATTTGGTAAAACCATAGATCAGCTAAAGCCAGGACAAAAACGGTTAGGGCAGGTTGGTGACTCGGGGTACGTGTCACTTTGCGAGCATAAGGTTTCGGCAAGGAGTATAAAAACTTTTTGCATGCACAGTACGGGGTCTGTGCTTCAACTTCCTGCTAGGGGTGAAGACTCAGAACGCTGCAGCCTGAGGAGAGCTGATTTCTTTGCAACTTTTCAATGAACCTCTTAATTATAATATGATTGTGTAGACCTGATCAATTATCTAGAAAAGATTCATCAGATACAACATTTTTCATAAATTCCAGACAAAGCAAGCAGTTCATTGATTTTAAAGCTAAAGATCTCTCCCCATTCTAATAAATAATAATCACAGTGGGGTAAAAGACTTTTCAGTTTACTCTTTCTTTCCTTTTTCTTTCTTTTTTAATTTAGAGTGCAATTCTGGCGCTGATTTAGCTAATTCAGCTACTATACTGCTGTGTGGTCGAGGTCAAACCATTTAGCTTAAGTTAGTCCTGGGCTGGCTAATGCTAGTGGGTTTCTGAACAGTGGTGAATGAAAATGTATAAATTAATGGTTAAACTTATGAATAAATGAATAATGAATGTGACCATGAGTAGGAAGATCAGTTTATTATTGAAAAAAATGACGTTTTATTCAGTTCTTTGTTTGTTTTGCAATTAAACTTTATCTAAGTGTTTCACAGCATTTACTTTTTTTGTACATTTAAAATGTATATTATATATATTATATTTTCACTATTAATATTAATACTTTTTAATCGAGCCTCTTTTTGCTTGTACTGCTGCCCTCTACTGGACAGAATCAGAAACACACTTACATTAGGGTCACACATCATGAATAAACTGTGTATAAAGTAGAAAACAGCAAGCAAAACTGAACTCAACCCCACTGAACACATCTGGGATTCATTGAAATGTCTTCAAACATTAATGCCTGGGCTCACAAATTCGCTCAGGGAAGAATGACCCACAGACACACTCCAAAACCTCCAGGAAAGCCTCTGCAAAAGTGGAGGCTCTTACTGCCTAGGGTTTTAAAACGGGGTGTCCAACAGGCTAATGGTCAGGTGTCCACATACTTTGACCGTAAAGTTACAAATATCGTGGATGTTAAACTGGAGCTGCATCTTTTGCAAAAAACAGATTTTTTTAAATTATTATTAATTTTTAAGGGTTACAAAGTCTCAAAACATAGAGAAACAGCATAAGCAAGGAGGAACGGTGGGCACTGACAGGAACAGACAAAACTTTAGAAGCTTGTTACTAAATACCAGGGGCGTCGTAGTGGGGTGAAAAGTGGGACTGAGTTACCAGGGCCCCAAGTCGGGGGAGGGCCCTTGAGGAATCTAGAAGGAGTCTGGACTGGGGTGAGGGGGGCCCATGGGCACTGCTTGTGCATAGGGCCCAGAATTTGGTGCTACGCCCCTGCTAAATCCTGATCATTTTTATCTCATTTGCATTAATATATTCTAAGTTTTTTATAATCTTTATCATCTCTTATATCTGTAAACATTTTAATGCTGCATTAGTTTAGGTGACTAGAATAATATATTTCTGTTGTACGTTTATGGTTTCCTGTAGCTTAAATGCTTCCTCATTCGGTGGCTTTTCAGACGAGCATCTCGACGTTTAGCTTTAGTGTCTGGTGTTGCTGAAATGGCTCTGATCATCCTCCTCTTCCTCCATCTGATTCAGGCTCATCATCTACAGTGTGAGTGCTGTTATCTGTTCTGATCTGTTCTGATTGATATTAGAAGGTATTTCTGTTTTAATGGCAGTAATAGTGTGGGGGTTGAGGTACTGGACTAAAGGTTGCTGGTTCAAGCCCCACCAACACCAAGTTGCCACTTAATTCTCAGTCGCTTGAACTGTATTTGGTCACAATAGTAAGTGGTTTTGGATGGAAGCGTCGGCTAAATGCTGTAAAGGTTAAAAGTTAATCTGATGCTGTAATTTTATTGGACAGTGAACCTCATACAGACTTTATATACACTAAACACAATATTTGTAGAATTTTACATTTATATTTGTGAAAGCGTTATGTTAGTGTTTACTAGATTATATTATGTTTTTATTAAACCATTAATAGTGTAGTGACAAGGTGCTGGAAAATTGAAGAAGGGCAAACTAGATAAACTCATTAAATGAAGATCTTATGACCTTGAAAGGTTTGTACATTGTTTATGATTGGTTATTAAAAATATAACTTCTTAAACTACAATTTCCTTTTTTGTTTTAATGATTAATAAGTGGCTGAAAGATTTGATGTTCATTCAGCTGTGATATTAAAACAGCATAAACCTGATAAAATTTTGAGACAAGCTTCTTGTTGTTTAGCGTCATTTAAATTGGGTTGCTTTATAATTCTATACATTTTACAACCTGTGTCACTGTCCGACGTTTGTTAAAAGTTCTTATGATGGCCTGTGTTTCCCCCCAGCAGATACAAAACCAGAACTAAGTGTCTCCTATGATGAATATTATGATGCATTCACAATTGTATGTGAAGCACCAATTCTAGGAGATTTTAGCTGTATTCTCTACACTGGAGAAGATCCTCAGCCGTTTCTATACCAAACATCTAAAACAGACTCAAAATCTAGGCAGACACGTTGCAGGTTTTTTATACAGAGAAAAGATCTAGTCAGTCGTCCTGAATTGAGCTGTGATTATTTTCTGAGATCCAACCCAAACAACCACTCTCTAATCAGTGATAAACGCAGTCTGACTGGTGAGTTCTATATGATCACAAACTTTTATGTTAAATAATCTTTTGGACTGATTTTTAAATTATTTAAATTTCTTTTTGTCAGATTTCTTACCTGGAACTAAACAGCCACCCACAACTATAGAGGAATCTGATGAAGGTTTGTTTATTACTTTAATGACTGCAGTTTTCTCCATAATTTATAAATAAAATCACTATAGAGGGAAACAAACAGCACATAATCTGACAGATAAATTCTACACAATCACACCACAGAGCCTTGTGATCTGTATTTTATCATATATTGTTTTTAATTATTTGTATTTTTTAGATTTCTTCCCTGTAACAACACGACCACCTATAACGAAAAATCCTCTTTCCAACTCTAACGTAGTATTATAAACCACACTGGTTATTTATATTCCTGTAGTAACTAAAGACAGATCTAGTGTGTTATTTTATTCTTTAGAGTTTTAGGTTCTTTTAGGTTAGAAGTTATTAGTTATAATATAAAGTGTTTTTTTTTTCTCTAGGTTCTGCTGGTTCTTCTACTCATCAAGTCACCAATACAACAACCGGTGAGTTTCATAATGAATTACTTCAGTAAAATATCGAGCACTTTTCTCCTTGTTTTAGGCTTCAGTGTCTGATACCAGATAGATCAATTTAACTCATTTGGATATAGAACCGAGTTCCAGGGTGGTAGCAGTAGTAGCAGTAGTTGTAGTAGTGTAGTGTAATTTGTTTGATTGGAGACTTATAAGACTTCATAAGCCAAGAATCTTTTGTAGTATTCCAACTGTGACCCTTAAAGAATTATTGAGTCTCTCGCTGACTTCCATACAGAGGTTTATTACAGATCTGCTTGTATTAAAACTTATTTATGTATAATATAGTAATTATCATGGTAAAGGTGACAAAATTATTCGCAAACATTTAAGGGAAATAACGTACAGAGCCACAGCAGACGAATTAAACACCACTGTTAGTACATTTGGTCTGATAATCCACAAGTAAAGAGTTAATAATGAATCATGGATCATCCCCTCAGAAGTCGGGAGTTTGACAGTAATTGGGACAAAACTACGTGATTTGAATCAGTTCTTAACATACTTTTATTTATTACTCGATGTTCTGGTGTGATAATCCTGCAGAAATATATTTATAATTCACATGTTTACTGAATCACTTACAAAAACATTTTCTCATTAAAGATTATTCATTTATCTTCTCAGATCAGAAACCAGCTATAACTCTCCACTATGATCATCAGCGTGATGAATTTAGATTTAATTGTAGAATTCCAAAATCAGTCAGCAGTTCTGTGAGCTGTTTCCTCTACACCGGAGACCAATGGTTCATGAGTGTAACATCTCGTACGAGGAAATCTGGAAACACGGTTTGTAGTTTTACAGCAACAAAAAACGATCTGCTGAACAAACTGGACCAAGCGAGGAGTCATGAAGTGAGCTGTGATTATTCACTGACATCCAACTCAACCAGTCGCTCACCAATCAGTGATAAACACAATCTGACGAGTGAGCTTTACACAATCACATTAACATTTATATTAAATAATCTTTTAGACTGTTTTTAAAACTGATTTAAATTTCTTTTTGTCAGATTTCTTACCTGGAACTAAACAGACGTCCACAACTAAAGAGGAATCTGATAAAGGTTTGTTTATTTCTTTAATGACTAATAAATAAAATCACTATAGTGGGTAACAAACAGCAGCATAGTCAGACAGATAAATTCTACACAATCACATGATAGAACCTTGTGATCTTTATTTTATTATTTTTTAAATGATTTGCATTTTTTTGATGTCGTTTTTCCAACAACACGACCATCTATAACTGAAGAGAAATCCACGGCTACTCCAGGTCAGATCCTTCATATTTACTTCATATCACTGATTCTAACTTAATATTATAAACCACACTGGTCATTTATATTCATAATTATGATTTATAGTTCTGAAATAATTGTAAAAGTTTGGTTCTTTTAGGTTAGAAGTTGTTAGTTATAATATAAAGTGTATTTTTTCTCTCTAGGTTCTGCTGGTTCTTCTACTCATCTAGTCACCAATACCAGTGACCCAATGACCAGTGAGTTTCATAATGAAATACTTCAGTAAAATATGAAGCAGATTTTTTAAAGAGGTTTTTAGAAACCAACAAAACAAAATCAAATTAAAGCCTCAGTCTGAAGTGGGATTAGAGAGAAGAAATCACTTTCATACTTAATTATAAGATTCCTTGTAAAAGTGGTTGAAGCTGAACACCATCGCTCAGAGCTAGGACCGGTGGCCACATTTCACTCACAGTGACTGGAAGCTGATTTCAAACAAGGTAAAAATGACCAAAAGCAGTTAATAAAGGACAGAACTGGCCGTCCTGAAGAGGAGGTTATAAAGGACCTTTAGCCTAAAGACATTCACACCTGCACCTAAAATAACTCAGCTGAAGAGGACGAAGTGTCACAGAGGTTGGCAAAAGGTGATGTGGTCCAAAATACCAAAAGATTCCGTTCAGACTGTGTTGAAGGTGGTGCGCCAGGCAACGAGATGTTTAAACCAAATGAAGTCGAAGACAATAGAATAGGGTACCTGTAATTTGAATGCGCTGGTGCGTCTTGTGAAAGCAGAACTAACCCTAATAATACTGGCATTTTCATTGTGGGATGCCAGTTAAAGGAAGTATAGGGTCAAAATAATGTGCCTCATTCTGTAAAAGCTTTATGTTTATTTAAGCAGCAGGTAAAATCGTGGTGACTAAATGCCAGCCGAACTGCACCCAGTTAATGCACCCAGTACCCAAAGTAGAGAAATCGTAACCTGACAGGATTTGTGTAAATAAGTATCAGAATAAAGTGGTTACTAAATATTTATACTAAATACATATTAAATAATACTAAATAATATTAAACTAAATACATGTTTATACTTCATATATTCTTTCCTGTAGCTGGAGGGACCAACAGGTCAACTGATGCTCCAGAAAGCCACTAATTCTGACATGTCATTATCATCACATTAGCATAACAGTCCAGATGAAGTAAATAATTTAAAGTAAATGTTTATTTATTTACAATTCTGGGGTTTTTTTTGACAGATTTTTCTTCTGGGACAACATTGACAACCAGAACTGAAGAGGCATCTACTGCAGGTTCATTCATCTCATCAACATCTACTGCAGGTTCATTCATCTCATCAACATCTACTGCAGGTTCATTCATCTCATCAACATCTACTGCAGGTTCATTCATCTCATCAACATCTACTGCAGGTTCATTCATCTCATCAACATCTACTGCAGGTTCCTTCCTCATCATCATCTCAACTGTTAAAATACTGTATAATTCTATATAGACGTGTCAACAATGCTAAGCAACTCAATAATTCTATAGATAATTCTGCACGAATTTATTAGGATTAGATGCATTACACAGTACTAACACTTCTATTCCAAGATGCCGTGTCGGGGGGTATAGGGAAATACTGGCCAGGTTTGGAGTGTGATGGAGCAATAGATGTTAAAAATTTTAGAATTGATTGAAGCGGCAGGTAAAAATGTGCTGACACACAAAATCTGATGTGAATTTCAACCAGTTAAAGAAAAAACTTGGAAAATTAGAGTTAATAGAAAGATAATACCCCACACTGGTGGAATCTTGATAGGACTGGCACACAGCAGATGTGTAAATAAGCATTATAATAAACTGAATATTGAATTTTTATGAATAACTAAATAAATGTTTATGCTATCCTCATTATTTTGCTCTACAAAATGAATTGTTTCCTACATGTCATAAACATCTCATTCAGCAGTTAAAATAGTATTAATTCTTATCATTTATATTCCTGCTGAATTATAATATAAATCTTTGTTTTATTTGTAAACCTTAACATTTCTGATAGATCGGACTCCTGTGACAAAAACTCAAAACGCAACCATAAGTAAATCTACCACAGGTCAGTTTATTTCCTCAAATTTAAAACAGATATACTATATATTTTTTTATGTTAATTTGAATTATCTTTGTAATTCATTAAAAAAATGTCCACATAGCTGCTTCAGTTTCTGATACTGTCCGGACCACCAGACTCTCAACACTGAGTAACGATTGCTTTTACATCATCACTTTTATTAAGCACTTTATGAAGTCAGTTTCTATTGCTAGATTATATTTTAATTAAAATTGTCTTGTAACTTTATTCAGATATATGGATCATTGCGGTGTTAGTCACCAGTGTTAGCACCTTACTGGCTGGAGCGATGATCGTCGGCCTCTGCAGGTTCATTGGTGAGTCTCAGATGTACCAGTCAATATAATTAATCTGAAATAAAAAATAACATTTTGCATTTATTTTGAATCTTGTTGCTTGTGCGTATTATGTGTTTGCATCTTTTTCAGTAAAGAGCAGGACTGAAAGGTTAGTAACGTTCTATATTCTGATGAATATTGGCTATTACTGTTTATCCTTTATACAGATGAAGTCAAAAGTTTACATCCACAGTCTTGACATTTCAGTGATTTTACTGACCTGTTCTTGTTGTGTGACTGAATGATTGGAACACACACTTCTTACTCTAATTACACATTAACAATGACGTCGTTAGGATGTGCTGTTTAATCTATACTTCTTTTAACAGACGTAAATTAAACATGAACAGTAAAGATCATGGTATGTTTGTCACGTCCTTTCTCAGCCACAAACATTCACCACACATTTTACACCACACCTTTAAAAAAAGCTGAAATCATTATTTTCCAGGAGACCTGAAGCCCAAGACGAGCTTTACTTCAGTAAGTGCTTTGGTTTTGGTCCTTATGTTCTTCAAGATAAGAGTTTGTTTTTTTTGCTATATTTCAGTACAAACATTTCAGTCTTAACAAAACATTCTCTGATATTCAGCCTGGTGCAGAAGCTTATGAGAGTTATTCTCTGATCACCACAACACCCTCAGCAGCGAAAACCTCAGGTAACTTGTACCACATGAACATAACTTCAAAGTCTTTGCAAATAAGTGACCAGCCCAAAATTGACCAAATTTTAGAAGAAGAACAGGCAGCACAGAAGGAAGCAGAACATTTTCAGATCTCTGTGAAAGTCGAAACAGAGCGTCATGGAAAGGGTAGGGTAGAGCAACGCATCCTAAAATTTGGGTGGGTCTGATTCAACCCGTGAGAATTTCCACACAATTCACCAGCTGTGTCAGTCATACCAATATTATTGATTTTAAAGGTAGCAGCACCGAGTAAAATGACATTTTAGAACTCTAGATGTTCTACACCTCCAAATAATCTATGTTCATTTAGAAGATTGTGTCACAGTTTTAGAAGATATAGTTAGAAAAAGAAATAAAGTGTTTGTTTATTTGGCTTTCAGAAACAGGTTAAAGTTTGTAGTTCATAAATGAATGGTTTTAAACTAAAGTATGTTCAATAATTCAGGTAGATCGTTTCTAATGTAGCTTAAGCCTACTGTATTGTCTCATTTATTAAAAACTATTATTTTTGTTTAATTACAGGCGCTGTGGAACATGTTTACAGTGAGATTAATGTAAGTTACTGAAGTTTCTGTTGCTGTGCACAATGGATCAATCCTCTTTAACTCAGTCCATCATTTAAAGGAGATCATCATGACACCATCACTGATCAGCAGATATTAATAGTGGAATGTTAGTGATCTCTAATGGTAAAATGTTTCTACTGATGAACAAGATCAGCGTAACAACAAATGGGCTTTAATTAGTAATCATATAATGTGGTTGATATTTTATAAACTGGCAACTGACAGATTAGGACATTAAATTGTTGACATAGACCTAAAAAAAACAGTAACTTTGAGCTGTTAATGTTTGATTTATATTTTTAATTTGACTCTAGGATGCTCCACAACCTTCTGCATACTCAGAGATCACTTCAGTCGGAGCTCTGAACGAGCCATCAGGTAACAAATATACAAGTATATACAAGTATAGCGCTAATGTAGGACAAACTAAGCTATATATAAATACAGTCCATACGTAAGATCATACACTTATGCTGTACACTGACTGATTTAATAACATAAATGTGAATTTTAGGGCCTGGCAGAAGTAAGACAAGAAGACAGAGCAGTAAAAAAACAAAGGTAAGTGGATTTTTTTTTTTTATTTAGCTTCATTTAATGGATAGGGGGACTGAATTCATAGTTACACATTCGTGGTAGACACATGGGGACTTTTTAAAAAACTGTAGCTAAACAGTATTTTATATGAACATGTGTGATTTTGCATCATTTGTGTGGGTAAGAGGAAGTTAGCTTTAATTCTTATCGCTTTGCTCATATTTTCAACATCTTTTTAGCACCGTACAAAAGGAAAAATGTCAAATCAAACGAGGTGACTGACCGGGGAGCCGACTCATTCAGTGAATCAAAGTACCAACTGGGCACCATCTGAATCTATAGACTAATCGCGTTAGGTAGAACTGCGACCGGGACCAGCACACTAGTTACACGGACCAACAGTGTACTGCCACCCGATCTAAATTGCCAAATCGAACTAAAAGGAAGCAAAAATAATCGCTGGAAGGAGTCCGGTGGCTGAACCGACACCGTGAATCACTAGACTAAATGAGGAATCGAGTCTGCGGTGGCGGATCGGAGATTCGATAAATATTGCCAACAAGGACAAGTGGTTAAACAGAAAAGCTCTAAAATAATAACGATGTATCGCAGCACCACCGACTACCTTACCGGCTGTTTGAGCAGCGAAGTACAAGTGTCCAGGCTTCATTAAACAGCCGCACAGTCAACTGAGCCCGAATCAGAACCAATGAGCGCTGACTCCTGGGATTTGTAGTCCGATTAGAACTACAAGAGTAATAAAATATACTTTTTATTTATTGAATTACAGTTAGGTTCAGCAGAATTATTGTAGCTATAAAGCTCTCTTGAAATATGTTATAATTCTGCTACGTTATCAAATCTATTTTAAGTTAGATTTTAGTTTTAGTAGGCCTATGTTATCTGGCTGCTTAAAACAGACCATCACCAAACCAAGATATTTCTTCCACCTTTTTGGCTGAAACGACTTCAGTGATTTTACTACATTGTTCCTAATTAGGCAGATGTGACACTTCCTTCTGCTAATGTTCATTTTCTTTCTTTCTGTTTTACTTCTCACTTTAGGATGATGTGTATCATTTGTACTGCACCATCCCTGATAAACACGTTCCTGCTAACAACATAAACACAGTTTACGACCTGCTGCAGATGCACTGACCTGCTGCACTTAAAACCATAAAACCACGATGAACTCTGAATCCATACAATATTTTGTTATGTTCTGGTGCAATACTACCCTAATGCAGGATTACACCATTTCCATGAAAAGTCCCGTTTCTGATTCGTTGATTTTGTGTTTCTAAAGAGTGAATTCACGCTTTACATGCTTGACTCAGTAACAGGTTCTGCTACATCTCCAGATATGACATCTAAACTTTGCTGATTAGGTCAAAGGTAGTTTATTGTACTGTATTAAAAATGTATCATTGATTCTTTAGTCATATTTCTAGCTTTTATAAAAATCTTTGTACAGTTAAATTAGTATTGCTGATTATGTAGGACAGAAATTGTTTATAGGCTACAATGTCTGTAGCTTATAAACAAAGGGTAGTTGTAGCTTAGTGGTTAAGGTACTGGACTAGTAATTAGAATGTTGCCAGTTCAAGCCCCACCATCACCAAGTTGCCACTGTTGGGCCCTTGAGCAAAACCCTTAACCCAGATTGTGTACTGTCACGATTGTATGTCGCTTTGGATAAAAGCGTCCACTAAATGCTGAAAATGTAAATTTGTGAAAATTAAAAGCAAATTTTGTTTTGTTAACCTTGTTGTGCCTTATTTCTTTTTGAAAGATTGGCAACAAGACATGCCGTCTTGGTGTCTAAATTTTAGATAACTAGATGCACATACTGTAGATGCAGCTAATAGAACTGACATAGGAACAGACAGTACAAACAGTGTTTTTACTTTTTAGGTTATCACCAGCCCACCAGAAACAAATGCAGGAAGTGGTCAGAAATATCTACCCTCACACAAATGTACTCATTCATTCAGAGCTTCAAACCTAGAAATCATCAATAATGTACCACTCAGTGTATGCATGCAAATTCAAGCTACAAGGCCAGGCTCAACAATAACGGTTTTTAATTTTAAAGAAACTTAGGGGAAACTTTGTTATGACAGTCTTGCTATTCCTGTGACTACATTTTTATCTAATTTTTGTTAACCTTGTTTTACCTCAGCCAGCCGCTTTTAATAGCCAACAACAAGCTACTGGTACTTCACAATAACAATTCTTGTTAGGTGACTGCTTTTTGTTTCAGATGGAGAATATAATGTCAGTGGCTTTCGACTGAGTATATTTACTGTTATGTAACTTTCACTTCACATGTTCACATGGGTGCACACCAAAACTTACATTCACACACCCCTTACTAGCCACATTCAGAACTACCTACATTCAGAATCTAAAAGTGTTTAGATGTAGTGCAAAGCCATAAATACACACACACACATTCTGCTGTGGCGAAGCTTCTAAAAAGAAATGATGAATTTAATTTGTGCAGAATGTTTATGTTGCACTTGCATTATATTTAGGTGTGACCACATGTTTCGGATCATAGTGCATTTTAGTAGCAGTCTGAGCTCAGCAAAGTGTGCATTGTTGACTAATGCTTTTTATTATACTGTTCAACTCTACTGGTTATATAATACACTTCCTATATTAACATATATTTAATCAATACATAATAAAAATATCCCTGTCACTGACAAAAATGAAAACAAAAGTAATAACACAAATTAAGTGCAAGTGTGATGATGTGAATAATCAGGACTGCACTGTGAAGATGCGAAAATAAATAAATTAATTAAAATACCTAAAGACTGAGGAAAGTTCTACATAATGCATACAATAATTATATATGAAATTATTTAGTAAAACACAATAATCGCTGCAAGATCAGGCTTTACCTGGCAAGATGGTGGGCTGTGTTCCAAATCGCACACAAAATCCTATATAGTCTGCTAGAAACAAGAAGGCTTCACTTTGTATGACGTCACGTTTAGCACACTATTTAGTGTACAAGATGGCATTTGAAACACAACAAATCTCCATGCGTTGTGTTTACAGCGAGTTTTATTAGGATTTATGCTGCGTGTTTAATTTATTTGTTTTATAATTTATTTTTTAAATCTAAACTGGCGTAAGTTTTAGTCTTTAAAATCCCCTGACACACAGTTTCTTACAAGTGTATTTAAATATACAATCCGTAAACAAACACGTCCAAAGAACTGAATCTGACGGAGCAGCGACGCTCATTTTGATGAAAATATGTTTTTATTTACAGTAAATGGCTTTATATTTTTGAGGTACAGCATCAAGCATCTTAAAGACGTTTTCATTCTCTTTTTTAAAGCAAGCATGTTTATGAAATTCTGATCAGTTCACATCATGATAATAAATCTCCGGGACATTTTCCTCTTTTACGTTTCCTTACTTCATGCATCTTGTTTTTTCATTTGAAAAATTACAAAAAAGAATGAAATAAACAAACAGAATCGTTTTTTTCAGTTGCTAATAAAGAAAAACTGTGTTTGGATTCTTGCAAAAAGCAGTAAATTATTCTTGGCTCAGTTGAAATAAAACCATCAGCAGGGCTGTGTCCCAAATGCTCCGTTTTTATTGAGTGTCTGAAAATCTACGATACATAGAATTCATTTTAACAAGATTTGTTGATTTTTAATTTATTATATGTAGTTTATCGTGTGTTTGAGACTGAATTTATCCATGTTTGGCCAAATATGTTCATTTATATGATAATTAGTAGATTAGCAAACAGTTTATTAGCTAACTAGAAAGTAAGCTAGTATTTTATTACTTAATAAAGTCAGAATGTTCTCTTTTCTAGCTTTTTTTTGTGACTCAGATGATAAAGAACAGCCCAAACGCCACGTTTAATCTTTTCATATGCTTGTTAGAATGAGTTTTGCGCAGTTCTAGCATTTTTGGGACACATCCATATCAGAACATCACAGTTAGACTTTCGGAAAAGGTCTCCGACCGCGTAAAGTGTCAGCAGGTTTCATCTGAGTTCGTCATGATGTGTTTGTTTCTGTCAGCGAGCTGCATTTAGCATTAGCGTTAGTGGTTGGCTTGGACGCTTTTCTCAATGGCCGCTCATGGTTGAAGGTCGGTGGCTGCCGCTGAAGGTCACCTGGAGACGAGGAAGGTCAGGAGAGGAAACAGAGCCACCACCAGTGCGGGAGAAAGAGCCACGGCTGATCCACACTTCATAGCGTTCTCCTACACACACACACACACACACATTAGCAGACCATAGAACATTTACTTTACCCCAAAACTCTACTAATGCCACTAAACTCCGGCTAATGGTTCATATAAATGATGTGATGTTGTCAGAATGAAAGCATAACAATATGTTGGACGTCCAAAAGTTTGTAAACATTGGTACACACATTACAATATTGGTATTTTAATCATTCGAACACCGATCTTGCAGAAAGTTGTCGCATGATGTGAGGGCAACTCCATACTAATCCCCCATGCTATTAGAAGAAAGGTCCAGCATGTTCAAGCTCAGGTGTTTGTATACTATTGGTCACATAGTGTTTGATACTGCCCAAAAACAAAGCATACCTCAGGATGGAAGGGGTGGCAGGAGTCGGGGCGTTTGCGGTCCTTCTGTAACTTAAGGGTCTCGCACTTTAGAGACTCATTGTGTGTTTAGTGGTTAAAGCTAATAATCAATCATAAAGTAATAATAACTCAAATACAACTAATAATAACAACAACAATACTATTTTACCATCACTTAATCTTATTCAGGGTCATGCACTGCACAAAGGGCAGGAAACACTCGGGACAGGTTGCCAGTTCATCACAGGGCAAACACACATAAAAATAAAAAACAGTAATGATAATAATAGTACTTAAATTGTAAGTTACTTGGTGTGTAACGCACTACAACTGGGTTGTGTCCATGTTTTTGACCGAGACAACACAGGCAATGCAATCTGGTCTTACTGTGGTTTACAAGGTGTAACATAAAGCCTCCACAAGGGGGTGCTCAAAGTTCATTTAATTATTTTTTCTCTCTGCGACTTCCAAACGATTACAAGTGAAAAATCTATAATGCCAAAAGCCGTCAGGCTCAATTAATTAATTATTATTAACGAGCGAAGGATATAAATGATCTCGATTGGCTCCATTGTAACTGAAGGGGCGGAGCTACAGTCACACTTGTTCTCCACCACGACCATGAAGAGGTTACTGCTGGGGATCTGCTGAATAACAAACGTCCTGAAAACAAAGTATAAAGAAACAAGAGGCAAATAAAGCCAATTAAAGTACAAGTGTAAGTAAAATGTAAGTATTTTACTCACACACACACACACACACACACACACACACACACACCTGATACAGTCATCACAGTCGATGCTGCCAGCCGTTTCTTTAATGGTGCGCTCCGAGACGAAAGCTGGATACTCCGTATCACACGGCACCATCATCGTCCTCTTGTTCACTCTGTCAGCTAAAACACACACCACCATAAACACAGAAATTACGCTAATAATTCCATAAATAGGATGAATATCATAATAAAAAACACACTTTATTTTCAGAGTGTGGCAGTAAGTCACTGTTAAACTGAATCACCTGTTACAGTCGAGTCCACGTTCCACCAGCTGTACAGGTTAAATTCCAGCAGGAACCTGGACCAGATGCAAACACACATAAACAAATAAAACCACGCAGCATGACACAGGAAGGTTTTGAATGTTTTATGATCTATTAATCAGCTGAGAAATTCAGTTTTGCTTACAGAATTATTTCACTGAGGAGCCACTTCACAGCGGTGAACGGCTGAGAGGAGAAAACACACACACACACACACACACACACAAACAAACACAAATCTATCACCAAATATTTAACAGAATAAGAGGATTTTGGAGTACAGGTATGATAGCTGACTACACGGTGTGTATTCACGTGTTTGTGTGATTGTACTCACGTTAAGAAGATTGTGTGCGCTGTCACTGCTGCCTACAAACTCCTTACACTGAGCCTGGTAATCATACAGAGAGATCCTGCAACACACACACACACACACACACAGGGTTTAAAGTGTATTAGTGTTAATATCCGGTTAGCATCGTGTTGCACAATATTTCTAGTAGCTCCAATTAACTTGACTGCATGTCTGTGAGAGGAAACCACGAGTACGATCTGATGCAAACTCTACACAGAAAGGACCCTGGCCTCCCAGCCAGGAAATCGAACCCAGGACCTTCAGCGCTACCCAACGTACCACTGTGTACAGTCAATGATTCTTTAACGTATTTAGTTTTTGTGCCAGATATTTATCAGTGCTGTGTGTGAATATTGTATATTGAATATTAGTGATAGTGTTTAATACACTTATGTGAGTGTGTGTGTGTGTGTCCTAGACGTTCACCTTTTAAACGAACCCATCATAAGCAGTTTGTTCATGACAGCCCCCTCCACCTCTCCAAAAAAGAGCCCCGTCTGTGAAAAAGACGTCACATCTGTTTATTGGCAATTTCATTTAGTAGAGTTATTATTACTTATTAGAAGGGAAAAAATGAACATAATAAAATAATAGTGAGAAATGAGATGTAGTGTGTTATCTGATAATGAACCGATAATTCAAAGTCTAACTGTCCTCCATTGTTTTAATTGGGAATAATTGTGAGTTTTAAGGCAAACTAACCTGAGAGTAATCCTCAGAGACCAGAACGAAGCCGTTATTATCGATGAGGTAGCACTTAATGTCCTGATAAGAGAGAGAAACAGTGTGAGTTCTGATTCATACTCGACCTCAAATCTGTGATCATATAGAAATATACAGCATCACTGGATCATGTCTAATCTGTTCATCTTTTGTGCAATGATAAAAAACGACAAGTTTTTTTATGCATTTTAATGTTGATGAACTCTACATCTTGGTTTTGACTTAATTGATGCCACTGTGACAGGAATTAAATGGACCCTGATCCAGCAGCCTCGGAGTTAGCCTGGCTAAAGTTTTATAAGTTTCACCAGCTGCATTAACGCTGTTTCAGTTCTCTGTAATTAAACTGTGGCGCCAGAAATGAGGAACCGCAGAGAAACAGGAAGCCGGTCGAGACCAAGGGAATTATGGGAGTCGTACCTGGTTATCACAGCTGATGCTGCATTTACCATCCAGAGCTTTACACTGCACAGAACAGAGAGAGGCTGATAAAATACAACAAAGTATTTTATTTTATTAAAATACAACCACTTTATCATGATCAGGGGTGCACAGGGACCTGGGCCATGCAAAACTTGATTCTGCACTGTCATTCACTACATGCAGGATTGGATATCAGTTCGTTCACCTGTCTGCTGGCCGTCCAGAATTTCCTTTGAAAGAATTCCAGTTTCATCTGAATCCCGACAGCTAACATGAGAAAAAATACGAAACAACACAGTGAGACCCGACATGGCCAAAAATATGTGGACACCTGACCAGGAGCTTGTCGGTCATTTTATTTCAAAATCATGGGCATTAATATGTCCACACTCTTCGACCCACACACAAAAAAAACTATCTGTGAGTTTAGGCACTAATGTTGGATATAAAGCTCTTATCTGCAATCAACATTTCAATTAATTTAAAGGTGTTGGGGTCGGGGACTCAAACTGTCGTTATGGACCTCGTTTTTGTGCTCAAGAGTGCAGTACCCACAGACTTACAGCCTTTTATTTACCTGTGGTGGGCTGAAAGTAGGGTCTCTACATGAAGGAAGCACTTACCTGCTATTATAGGTGAGTTCCGGTCATCCAGGAGCTGGATTGCAGTGCTGGCCAACACCACACTTTTATTATTATGTGCTACAATATACAAACACATCAATCACTGACAGTAAACAGCAGCTTGAATCAACACTTTAGGACTTGGGTTTGATCCTCTATCTGGTCAGTGTATATGAGGAGTTTTGCATGTTTACACACACACACACACTCACTCACACTCACACACACACACACACTACTAACGCAATTCTGAAGATACAGCATTAGAGCCTGTGTCGAAATGTGCACTCATATTGTAAACCACTAGATGGCGACAAATACAAAGATTTAAAACTCTGTATGTCTGTGATAGTGTATCCGTGTGTGTGTGTGTGTGTGTGTGTGTGTGTGTGTGTGTGTGTGTGTGTGTGTGTGTGTGTGTGTGTTACCTGAACTGAAGGGGATAGAGTACACAAAGGTGCCAGGAACCTGTTCAGCCGCTCTTTTATACCACAGAGGAAAGTGATCAGCATTAAACACACCCTCCTTATCCTCATCCCCTAACAGATTCCTAATAACACACACACACACTTTAAATATTACACATTTTCTTTCATAAACAAACATTACTGACGTCCTTTTTAATAAATGTTCATGCCCACTAGTGTAGCACTAAGCAAATTCAACACAATCTAAAGAAGCCAAACACTGGACATTAAAAGGTTTGATTAAGAGGCCGCTCAGGTGGCGCAGCGGTAAAAGAGACGCGCTGCAACCAGGGCTGGATTCTGAGAAGCGTGGTATCGAATCCAGCTTTGCTTTGCCGGTTTGAAGCTGAGTGGCTATATGAGCAACGATTGGCCGGTTGCTCATGAGGGGGGTGGGACAAAGAACCGGATGTGGGTCTCTCTCTGTCAGAATGCGATTACGTTCTCTGCCGGCTGATTGGAGGCGCTTGCACAGGGATGGGAGAGGGTGCCCTTAGGGTGTGTCTCTCCGCATGCAACGCTAGGTGGCGCCAAACTCATCAATGTGTGGGTGGCAAAGATGCATCTGGCTGCTGGTCGTGTTACGGAGGGGATACGGGTTAGCTTCAATCACCTCCGTCAGGGCAGGGTTCGGCATAGACAGAGAGAAAGCATGATGCTAATTGAACAATTGGATGCGCTAAAAGGGGAGAAAAGGGGTAAAAAAAAAAAAAATAAAAAATAAAAAATAAAAAAAAAAAAAGGTTTGATTAAGTAAAAGTAGTTTGATTGATACTCACTGATTGGTCAGCTGCTCCGGAACAACAAACAGGTTGGTTCTGGATAAACCGGTGCGAGTGCCCAGAAATGCGATTTCCACTCCTTTATCAGGGTTCCTGTGTGATTAAAAATAACTATTAAACTTCACTTTACTTCTTTACTGCACCCTGAATTGTTTTTTATAAAAAGCACGTTTTCTGTAGCCTTTTGTAGCTTTTACACCAGTCACATGTGAGGGAAGGTTTACGAATCCTAAAACTTTCACTTACTCAGATTTATTAAGCGCCAGGCCGGTCCAGTAGGATCTCAGTGGAGCGGTGATCAGGGCGTCGAACAGAACCTGCTGGATCAGCTCTCGGTCACCTACAACAAACCAGAGGTGACATTCACACACCCCCAACAGACACAAGGACATCAGCTCATAATGAGGACGCTGCCCGGATCTCTGGGGCAGTTTAGGAACGATGGAGGAGAACACATGCCGGGACACCAAGGGCTTCTGTAAAGTCACCACAAAGTTTCCAAAACTGGTTATTGGTGACAGTTTAGATGGAAGATTTAATACAATAAACTTTCATGCACCCTATAATATTCATTTACATCTTTGCATTTCTGTGATTTCAATGATTTGGGTTTTACTTCATTGGAACAAACTGCTTAGTTAAAACAAAACGGTTTAAATTATTTTATGTGGTTCTGGAAATATGACAAAAAAAGCTGGGTCAAAATATACATACAGAAACTTTTGGTGATGTAGAAAGCTTATTTGACATGATCTCCTAATGACCCATTATTAACTGATAAACTTTCGCTGATGGCTTCTCTGTGTCTATATACATACAGAAAGTGTAATTGAACCCATTACACTAAACCACAGACATTCTATTAGTGCCTTATAGTGTTTATTTTTATAAATTAGAAATGTCACCTGGAGCCTTTTCAAAGCAAATTTAAGTTCTGAGATACGTAGAATACACAGTACGTCCTAAATAGTTCAAAGAGTAAATCAGATGTAAACATTAGGAGTAACAGCAAAAACCATAATGTGTAAATACTGTACGTTGGACTTAATGAAACAGGCTTGGTACCTTTTAATGTTTATAAAACGTAGCAGTGTCCAGTTCTCCTGCATTACACTAGAATTGATGTCCGAGTGTTACACCAACTTTACAGTATGAGACTTTAGCGTAAGAGCAGGAGAGTGAAAACAGGACTGAAAGTGCTAAAAATTGTAAACATAATGGTATATTTAGCCTGAATTCTTGCTTTTTATGACTAATACTGTAGATACAAAACTATATTCTATGTAAATATATAGAGAGTACATTTGTATGCCTGCATAAATCGAGTGTTTTGAGAAATAGCGACATCAAGCGGTTAACAAATGATGTGACTTTATAAAAAAAATAGAGCTCCAACGCTCCACATTTTATTAGATTTTATCAGTGTGGCTGTAAGGTGAGAAATAATTGTACTTTCTTACATTTGATGTGTGGTTTGCGATTGGTCAGGTTGAGTTTGATGGCCTGTATCTGAGTCAGGTAACGATGTTCATGCTGATCGTCTGTATTGCAGTACGTCCTGAAAGGTTCAAACGTATACATTTACGCTGGACATAATGAAACACGACTAGCACCGTTTAATGCAGACTAATTAATCATCGCCGCACCCCAAAAATGCCCTAAACGGCTGAATGTCCGTCCTTGCTGTAGCTGGGTGTCCCAGTGGAGGAGAAATGTGTGTGTGTGTGCACGTACAGTGTGTTTCTGCTCTAATACACCTACTGTACATCAGCTCGTCAGCTAATTACAACGTCCTCAACACACTGCAGCGCTAAGGCCCCTAAGGAACAGGAGCAGAGAATCATGGGAGTCATTTATGGGCATGAGGTTGATGCTGCCTGCGGCACATTGTGATTTTCAGCAGTAACAGTAAGTCCTGGGTGAACAAGGGCAGAACCTTCGTTTAGTTTATCAGACTAACAGCAATGTTGACACGTAGCATTAAGCTAGTTTGTGAGTGACCTTGGCGATGCTAATGTTAGCTAAGCTGAGGTGTTACACGTTTAATTTTAGCCAAGCCTGCTGTAGTATCACACACTATATGGACAAAAGTATTGGGACGCCCCTTGTCATGTTTGAAATCATGTGTTTCAGCCACAGCATGTAATAAATCAGTGATATAAAGGGAATTATGTGCTTCTGACTTAGTTTAGGGAAGGTCCTTTCCTGTTCCAGCATGACTGTGCCCAGTGTCCTGCATAGAGCCCTGACCTCAGCCCCAGTTAACAGCTCTGGAATGAACTGGAACATCAACTGAGGCCATACAAATGCTCTTTTGACAAAACAGGCACAAATTCCTATACACAGACACACTTCTTGAACCAAACCTATTAATATAACTTAGGAAAAATAATTAATAATTGTTAATTTTGCACTAATGATGGCATTTTTCTTTCCATGTATAGAGAAATCCATGCACATAGTGCCAAGCAACTTTACCATTCATCTGCCAGGGCGACACCAGTCTGGTCCAGAGCACGCAGACCTGATACGTAAACACACAGCAGAATCCAACTTTATTCACTTTGTTAAACGTATTGATGAGAAAAGCCAAAAAATAATAATAAATAAACTAATTTCTAATGAAATGAACTTGTACACCACTGCCCCCTGGTGGAGGCTTTAGGTTACATCCTGTAATCCACAGTGAAACCAGATAGCCACCGTTTTTATTAATGAAGTATATTTCGTTTTGTGTTTTGTTTAGTGCCGTAAATAAACAGCTATAAAATTTTACATTGGATTTTTCAGATCGTGGGGGTGCCACGCCCCTAATCCCAGCAGTGTGGGAGGGAGAACTGTACCTTCAGGTTTAGTAATCTACATTTTAAGCAGTGTTACTTATAGTAAATCGTCTTTTGGTCTGTTCCTGCTCCTGGCTGGCTCACCAAACATTAGGCATCAATGTATAAATGAATTCTACTGCATTTTTAATTCGTTATCCAGTTTGGACATGTTCTGGAAACTATTAAACAGGATTAATGATAAATAATGTACAAAAATAATTAGGAACAGATTAAGAAACGGCTCACCTGCTTCGAATGAAACGTTTCCCTTGAAGAAGTGCTTTCCGTGTCCCCGAGACAGAGCCACCCCGACACTAAACACATGTAAAACTTAATTACAATTAAGTGCTTTACTTTTAAGACTCCTGATGAGTTTGTTAATGATTTAAAACATGTTATTAATTAGTGTTTTCTACCTAAACGGAGTTCCTTTGATGTCTGTGAAGTAATAATCATTGTGCATGGACAAGACACGCTTCTGTCAAGAAAATGCAGCATAATAAAGTTAACAATCTATAAAAAATACATGATATTCATTTATTCTGTTCCTTATTAAGAAATAGAGCTCACCCCTCTGTCAATGGTTCGCTTCACCTCCATGGAGAAGGTTCCTGTTTTTCTGTTCACCATGGCGTTCCTCAGCTTTCAGAAATAATAATAATAATAAAAACAAACACATCAGTGATACAACATGAATTAATAAACAATCTGGTCAGTTAATATAATCAGAGAGACTGGAAAGCGTTTATACATAATGGTCGGTGTCCTCCCACTCCACCTCGGACAGTTCCACACTGCTGTAATGGGCCTTCCGTCTGCGCTGACCCACCTGGTACTGAACACACACACACACACAGTTTAGCTTTTAAAGAGTGTAAAGTAATAAAAGTCAGATTATACGTCACACAACGTCCACAAGGTTAAACAGGATGAATCCTCAGTGACAGGAATCTGATGGTTCCAGCATCTCTCACACAGATTTGCTTTTGTGTTCCAGTATTAAACTGTAGATATTATGTTAATATAATAAAATATCACAATTTATTTGTAAGTACCTGAAGGTTTTCTGCTGTCATTTGAAAGTTTGTGATACTTGTATATATATTTATACAATCTAAAAATAATGCACTAACATGATGCTATACTAACAAAAACGATCAGTTATCTCACCCAACTCAAGTCCTGCGGTTTCAAATACACTATACTTATGGCCAAAAGTATTTGGACGCCTGACCGTGAGCTTGTCGGACGTCCTGTTTCAAAAACAAACAGAGCGACCGCTGTGTGATCCTTCCAGCTAGAACAACAGCCGCTCTTCTGAGAAGCTTCTCACACGACTTGTGACTTGAAGTGTGTCTGTGTGTGGGAATTTGTGCCCATTTGTGTGTCGGTTGATGGTGATGAGTCTTTATACAGGACAGGAACTTCCCTAAACTGTTGCTGCCAAGTCATAAGCATGTTGTTTCCTTTATATACTTGATTAAATACACCTGTTAGCAACTGTTGTCTGAAACATGTGAATTAGAAGAATTAAAAGGGGCGTCCCAATACTTTTGTTAATATAGTGTGTGGTTCAATATCTTGTCCTGGCTGGTTCACTAATTATGAATGAGGTAAATTCCTTGTAGAGTAAATGTAGGTTAGTTAGCTTAATTAATGTGTTAATTAGGTATAACTGAAGGGTCGAAGGCTGATACAGTACATGGGGGGTCTCATCTAACCTGTAGCCACATGAATTTAGTTGATTAAGTTGGATGTTTAGTGTCTGTGCATCATATTTTATTATATTTAATGTTACAGAAGTAACCTAATGTCCTAACTGTACCTTTTACCTGTCATTTGTTAAAGGTGTGTAGAAATTAAAGGTGTGTTGAGCAGTTCTAGAGAATGATCACACAACTTGGACACGATACACACATCGACAAAACACTATACAGTAACGAGAAGCCTGTATAGCCAACACACACACACACACACACACACACACACGTTAAAACACATGTACACACACACTCAGCATGGTTGAGTGTAGGCTGGTGTAACACTTACACTACCACAATAACAGATATACACACACACACACACACACACACACGCTCACGCAGTCACAGCACAGCGACCGGAGGTCAGGACGGGACGGGTCTCTGTGGTTACCTCGGCTCTTAGCTCAGGCCTGGCGGCCGCCTGAAGGAGCTTTTCACTCCTGCATGCAATACATCAAAGGAAAAGGATTCGCATTACAAAACTACAACTCCCAGCATGCACCTGCCTGCAGTGTAAACTTGTCAGAGTGAGAAACAGGTGAGCCTGGTAATACAACGAAGCTCTGGAGCTTTCTAATGTGGATTCAGATCAATATTGTAGAGCACGCTGTGTGTGTGTGTATTGCTTATCATTTACAACGTACCAACATCATCGGTACCATAGGCTAACATTTTAGAAACCTAGCTCTCTCTATATAGACACATTCTATGAGAAGAGGGCGTGTCTAAATTCTTAGCTTCCTTAAAATGCTTCTACTGACGCGCCTTAATTCTGAGTGATGATCTGACTGAATAACGAGGGAGCGTCCGACACCTCCTCAGTGCTGAAGATCAATCCCAGCATTCAGTGCGGCACGACTTCTCTCACAAAAACTACAAACATGGTGGACGAATAGAAAGTGGAGCAACTAACAGAGTTTTCTTCACATGTAAATAAATTATCGTTGATGTTTAATCTGTATAAATGTGTAATTATACGAGTGTTGTTTATTTGTAAATTCGGGTGTCAGGGACAGTTTTTGGTACACGAAGGGAGACGTTAGCTGGCGTGCTAACGTGCTGGGGTGATTTAAAGTAGAGCGTCCTAATAATCTGCCTTATGAGCTCCAGGTCTTATTAGAATCCTCTCGACTGAGGAGCTGATCAGGGAGGTAGAGGGAGCAGGGCGGGTCACCAGGTTTTCAGCCGGTTGCAAAAGTGTTTATAGTGTAGGCTGCAAAAAAAATGGAATACAATATAAAATGTGCTCTCAACAGCTCAGAGGGACTGTGTAAGGTATTACATGCTGCCAAAAGGAAATATTGCCTACATTTACTTACATTATACATCATTATGGACGTGGTTTTGTGCAACTAGTTACCCAAAATAGGTACCCAAACATTAAGCAAGAAGTGTAATTGATACGCAATACACTACACATGCAGCTCTTTTGCAGTGGCGGTTTTAGACATAACCACAGTTTATGCACTGATATACCTGTAATGCAGGATGTTCATTCCTTACCAGATGTCGCAGGTCTGGGTGCATGAGGATGTAGCCGTTATTGGTGACAGCGAAGGCGTAACCGTGTATTCCCAACTGCAGAAAAAAATAATAATAACGTTTATAATAAACAGCATTTAGCAGATACTTTAAAGTGACTAACAGTGTACTGTACAGTCTAAGCCCAACAGTGGTAACCTGAGAGTAGTGGGGTTTGAACCAGCAACCTTCTGATAACTAGTCCTTAACTGCTAGGCTACAACTGCCGAAAAATCTGATTGTTCCAGCACTGCTGCTGAGCGGTCGTGATAATTAGGATGAAGACGGCCGGTACCTTATGTTTAGGGACGATCTTCATCAGGTCCTGAATGGGAATATCTATCCCCACCACACCCAGGAGAATGCCCTGGTTCTTCTACAAGACAAATGAGACAAAGAAAAGACTGTTAGATTCTCTTTAAATCATTTTATCACTAAATAATTAAAATAAAAAAATTTTTGTCATAAAAACATTGGAAATTTTATTTGTTTTTATATTTGTAATTTAAATACATATACTTTACTTTACTTTATACTACATTATAATGCTGTGTAATTACTTTCAACTGATTAAGACTATAGCTGGTAGCATCTCTGTGCCCATACGAATTACTGCACTCAGTACTCTGAAGTACACTATGTGGACAAAAGTATCGGGACGCCCCTTCTAACTATTGAATTCATGTATTTCGGCCACAACAGCTGCTAACAGGTGTAATAAATCGATTATATAAGGGGAATCATGTGGCTCCAGCTTTGCAGAAACAGTTTAGGGAAGGTCTTTTTCCAGTTCCAGCATGACTGAGCTCTATAAAGACGTGAAGAAGTCCTGACCTCAGCCCCACTCAACAGCTCTGGGATGAATGGGGCGCAAATTCCCATACACAGACACACTTCCAAGTCTTGTGAGACGCTTCTCAGAAGAGCGGCTCTTGTTCTAGCTGAAAAGATCAACATCTTACAAGCTCATGGTCGGGCGTCCGAATACTTTTGACCAAATAGTGAAGTTAACGCCCTAGGATTCGAGTCGAGCGAGATCACTGAATAAACATTAGATAAAAAACTGTGACCTGATTTGTCTTCATCTCACCGTCTCGTTTCTGGTGCTGAACACCGGCATGGCTACTGTGGTCATCGGGTTCGGGTCTTTCTGTGCTGCAAGCTGGAGAGAGGTGGGGAAAACATATAAATATATATTTTTATTAATATACATCAGTGACTTTTCTACAAGTCACTAATTATGATCTTTTGCACTTTAGGTTTGTAGACACAAAAAACCAGGAATCCTTTATTTAAATGCTGTTCTTATAGAAGCTTTTTAACATGTGCATCACTGAATAAACATGTATTTTATATATCTGTAAAATAGTAGACAGAATTATATGTTCGTCTCTCCTAACATCACAGCGATACGAGATGCTGCATCTTCATACGTTTACTGCACAAAATTAAAAAAAAAAAAAAATAAATGAAAGTCACACTAACAATTCTAAGTGTTGTTTCTTCCATCGTCATTCGTAATAGCCTCGTGTACTCGCTCCTCAATCTCTCGAAATCATTTTCCTTCAGTGGAAATGAACTAATGTACGTTCGGGCCGGAGGAGATAGCGTTATCTTTAGAGCCCGCTTACAGAAATCCCCCAGAGTGCACTCAGCGAAACGATCCCTTGTGCCTCTTGAACCCTCGTTCTCCTTCACACCGCCCCAGCCCTCGTCCCTCGCTCCTCGTCCCTCGCTCCTCTTGACTCTGCTGTCAGGTTTATTACAGCTTCGGGAGATAAAGGCCAACGATCCACGACGTGATGAATGGTGTGTCACACTGGCCGAGGTACGACGACCGTACGCAGGAGGACAGCCGAGCCTCGGGGACAGTGTGTGTGTGTGTGATAGTGGGAACATTCAGATGCTCATGCGTGATAAAGTGTGTGTGTGATGATGAGGTTTATCAGCTGTACGATAGATAGCTCAACACTTTTTTATTTTCACCTACTGCTAAACTGAAACCCGATCCGTCTGTAAAGCGCGCTGTTGGAAGCATCATACATTTATATATACTGTCTAAGCAAGTGAGAGTTAAGGGTCTTGCTCAGGGGTCCAACAGTAACAGCCTGGCAGTGGTGGGGCTTGAACCAGTGACCTTTTGACTACTAGTCCAACCTGCATCATATAGCAGTTTAGGGCTGCATTGTTGCATTCGGTCTTGGTCGGCATGCAAACTTAAGATAACACGACATTTTGAGCTGTACTCGGGCATCTAAGGCCTAAAAGATCGAGACAGTGAGCCAAAAACAATCCCAGAACGATCCTATCAGCGTCAGAAACTCAAATCGGCTCTATTGTTCCGCCGACAAGGTCCTAATCTGCCGTTTTCCATCTCCGGCTGCACTGACGTGGGAGGAATGATGCAGCAAATCCTCACAGATTGTTCCAAATGCAATTTCATTAGTACTTCTCTGCACTTTCAAAGGAATCTAAATGAAACGCCTCTGCATTGAAATACGAACTGTAGCGAGTAATTAGCATTAAAGTCTATTTATTTAGACTGGCTCAGTGTTAGGTGGCACAGGGTGGCACAGCGAGGATGATTGATGAGGCGTCCTTGGTTCGTACGCACATTTTCCTCTCACAATACCTGAGCCAATTACTCAAGTTCAATTACTCGTTTGACGCCGCGTCCTGTCACCTCACCTGCGCTCTCGTTTTGAAACGATGTGTTTTTTAACGACTGTGGATGTTAGGAGTAACAAACCAAGATCAAACCATAACATTAAAATGAATCACATTAAACGCCAGGCTTTATATTCTTATATTCTTATATTCCTTATACAATGTGTACAAAGTCTAAATGTTTTACCTTGTGAGCCTGAGCAAGCTACAAAGAATAAAAAACATTTCAGATTAGTAACATCATCAGTAAACACACACACACACACACACACACACACACACACACACACACGTTATTCATGCTAGAGTTGATAGAGGGTGGGGAAACCAGACTTAATGAAGCTATTAATGTGCAATCATACACACAGTGGAGGTGCTGGAGAAAACCATTTACATCCTTTCAACAACACACACGATCACACACACACACACACACACACACACACACACACACGGACATCAGAGACACACTTACACAGCTTAGAGACAAATTAGGAAAAATAAAAGAGCAATTAAAACAAGCTTGAGTTACAAACACACACACACACATAGTGGTGCAATGTAACATACAAACACACATACTGGTGCAATGTAACACACAGTAGTAAAGTGTAACACACACAGTGGTCTAATGTAACACACACACACACACAGTGGTCTAATGTAACACACACACAGTGGTCTAATGTAACACACACACAGTGGTAACCTCTTGCGACCTTGTGGTCTCATACGGGAACATTACATGTTGACCTGTTGTCCCCATTAGTGGACACTTTTGTCTGCCATCTAGTGGTAACAAAAGTACTAGACAACAAATAAGGTACACACGCAGTGAGGTGTAAAAGTCCTGGCGAGGTGAACTTACCGCCTGATCCACGTAGGCCTCCGTCCACACCGTGTCGTGCTCGTGGTCGATGACTTTCGGACGGCTCATGACGTGAAGGTACCTTATAACGTTCTCCTGAACGTCCGCCAGCGTGGAGATCTGACTGAAGTAGCCTGCACACACACACACACACACACACACTGTACTAAACTGGCCCTGCACCCGACGTTTCCAGGTCAAATCCACCACAACCAAAACCAGAATGAGGTTGCTGAGGTAAAAATAAATGACTGAATGTTTTTCACTTAAAGGTGTGATGGTAAAGAACCATTATAAGAGTGTGTGTGTGTGTGTGTGTGTGTGTGTGTACCTTTATTAGCACATGCCATCCACTTAAGGTTATCAGCGAATGCTGACTCTCGTCCGATCAGGTAGGGAAATATTCTCACCTGAACACAGAAAAAAAAACAGCAGGTCTTTAAACACAATTTACTTTTTCTTTTCTCTGTTGCCAAAACAGCCCTGACCCGTCGGGGCGTGGAGTCTGACACCTTTCTATCCGAACCAGCATGAACCTCTTCAGCAGTTTGAGCTACAGTAGCTCGTCTGTTGGATCGGACCACACACCCAGCCTTCGCTCCCCAAATGCATCAGTGAGCCTTGGCCGCCCATGACCCTGTCGCCGGTTTACCACTGTTCCTTCCTTGGACCACTTTTGATAGATACTGACCACTGCAGACCGGGAACACCCCACAAGAGCTGCAGTTTTGGAGATGCTTGGACCCAGTCATGTCAAACTGGCTCAGATCCTCACGCCCGCCCATTTTTCCTGCTTTTAACATCAACTTTGAGGATAAAATGTTCACTTGCTGCCTAATATAACCCCCCCCCCCCACACACACACACACTAACAGGTGCCATGATGAAGAGATAATCAGTGTTCTTCACTTCACCTGTCAGTGCTCATAATGTTATACCTGCTCGGTGTATATCAATGATATAGCATCAAGCCAAGCCATCATCCACAATCAGGTCTCAGTACATGTACTTGGCAGAGAGAGGGGAGGAACATTATTAAACAATAGGAAGATCCTTTAGGTTTTAAAGTATAAGATCTTAAGTTCCCAAGTCTTAAAATGTGACTAGTGAACGTTTAGAGAAGAGCTCAGATTGTCTTTATTTATTTAGTATTAAAGAAAGAAAAACATAATGGCAGGAAATAAGGTAGAACTGTATAAATAAAAGAAAGAATAAATGAATTGATATTTCTGATTACAGCTATAAAAGCAGAATTAGCATTTATAATCAGTATGCTGTCTCTAATACATCACTTCCTCTTCAGTTCAGTAAACGTGAACAGTTGTCGTTTTGGTGACAGACGTTCCCGGGAGCCCGTTTGGGACGGAACCATCTGACAGTGATTTCTCCACCGCGGCGTTTTGGCTGTGCAGCCTGTGGGGCGCGTGAACACGCCGACACCGTCAGCGTTTCTAACACATTAGCAAAGCATTTCAACACACACACACACACGAGTCAATTTCTCAATGTGTCACACAAGAGCAAATGTACCAGCCGTGCAAAATCTTGATTATCCCCATCAGAAGCGAAAGAACATTAAGAGAAACAAATTAAATGTATATCGCTGAACCGTATGTACACAAAGCTTTATCTGTTCACGTCCTTCGTTTGTTTATTTCCATAATTCAATATTTACGAGTCCTGTGTTTATGTTCCCAGTCATACAGTCAAGGCCGGAACCATGAACTGAACACTGGGGGGGCATTCCTGTATTAACAACTGATGTGAACACTGACAGATCCTAAAATTATGGAAAGCTATAGTATATGTGTGTGTGTGTGGGGGGGGGGGATGATTATTATTACTTTCCTAGGCACTTAGATGGCTTGGTTAGAATCTCAGCTATGCTATTGACCAGCCAGGCATCTACACAAACGTGATTGACTATGTCTGAGTATTGGGAGGGTAGGCGAAGCCCTACAATGAATTGGCGACCTGTGTTTCACAACCCCGACCAGGATAAAGCACTTGATAAAAAAGCACCAAGTGTTTCCCCGGGGCTCTGTACTCCCAGTGTATTTCCTGGACGCCCGTGTCGGTGCGTGGTGGACGTACCTTCCTCTCGGGCCAGTTGTACTTGGCAAAAACATCGTCGTACATTTTGGTGGCTCCGTCCGTCACCAGCATGATGGCCTGACTGCACACGCTGCCACGACCCGCCTGGTTAAACTACACACACAGAGCACACGCCTGCATTTGTTTATTATTCTAGTAGCATAACAGTATCAGACAATATTTTGTTTCATCTACAGTTGAGGCAACTTATTAATACAGCAAGATTATAAATGTAATAAGTTGAACAGGTAAGAGGATAACTAGAGCACAAAAGTGCTTGAAATGAAAACTGCTGTTACAGCAAAAAAGACAGAATCTGTTCTTTTATCCTCTGTGAAACTGGTATCTTCATGATAACTCATCAATGTGAGCTGAAAGGCTTGGACAGTTGGTTTGTATCCCAGTTGTTTGCTTTATCACTCTGCTAAAAAGTTTAGAGAAGAAAATAAGGCTCTCCAAACAAAGAAACGAGTACATCATGCATACTGTGACGCGTACAGGAGGCTCCATGATGTTTTGGGGTTGCTTTGCTGCCTAAGACACTCAGTGCACAAAGTAAAAAAGCACTTATACAATCAAAAAACTATCAGGGCATATCAATGTGTCAGAAAAGGTGGGCCTCAGGAGCACTTCAAGGGTCTTTCTAAAGGAAAAATGACCCAAAACAGGTATCAAACAAGTGGTCAAACTTGCTTACTAGACCTTTTCAGAATTACAGAAAAGGCTTCCATTGCTTCCAAATTATTTAGGGTACCAATATTTTTACCCATGGACATTAAAAATGTGAAAATGTGAGTGTTTTTTAAGTAGTTTACAGGACACCAATATTTTTGGCTGCATCTGTATGCTGAGCTGTGAAGCCGATTTACTCAAAGTTTCTACCATCCATCATCTATACGTTTTTATGGGGACGAATGTGTGTGTGTGTGTACGTATGTGTGTGTGTGTGTGTGTGTCATCTTGCCCTCAGGCGTCACTTTTGTGGATATGAAAGCCTTGATAATCGCAGGGTGTCCACAGCTCAGTGTGATTGATCGTTAATCTGATGGATTAAGATCTATAACCGTAATTAAGTCACTTATTGACCCATGACGGACAGAAGGAGAAAACAACCAGCACTGACACACACACACACTCACATTTAAACACACACACTCACATTTACACACGTACATTTCTTTTAACGTTTCCAGGGTCCATCCATTAAAACATTAGATCACATACCCTACTGATGACCACATTCATTCCTTTCTCTATTCTCTCTTCTTCCTCTATTAAAACTTTCTCTTTCTGTACTGTTCCCTTCCTTGTTCCCCTCCTCTGTCCACGTTCTACCCCCCACTGCCCCCCACACCTCCCCTCACCGCCCCCCTCCATACAATCTGAGAAAGAGAGATAAAGCGAGTTTTACCACTATCTCCTCCTTTCTTCTGCCGGCCCGTTAATCAGTGATGTTAATTACTGCTATTAATCACAGCGAAGCAGCGACAACACACACACACTCTTACAAATGCACTCTCACAGTGCGCATATTACATTCACAAATCATAATTTACACGTTTTTACAGTGCGCACGCTTGTAGAGCTCATGGTATGATTATGAATCACTGAAGTCACTGTGTATGAACATCACCTCGTTTAGGACGGTAAAGGCTTCGGTCAGAGCATCTCCCAGCAACCCCATACCTTTCGCAAACAGTCGGTCGAGGTGGGCACGAAAATGCTGGGAAATAAAGAACGGGTCAGACGTACTGCATTTCCTCTTATAATAATAATGTGTTTATTATAGTAGGTAAGGTAGGGTTAGATAAGGTTAGGGAGGGAGGTAGGTAGGTAGGTAGGTAGGTAGGTAGATATGTGGGTAAATAGGTAGGTACGTAGGTAGGTAGGTAGGTAGGTAGGTAGGTAGGTAGGTAGATATATAGGAAGGTAGATAAGTAGGTTAGAACCAATAAAAAAGACAATAAATAGATGAATGAATGGATGATGGGATGGATGGATGATGGATGATGGTTGGATGGATGATGGATGATGGTTGGATGGATGCATGGATGGATGGATGAAGGGATGAATGGATGAAGGGATGGATGGATGGATGGATGGATGATGGTTGGATGGATGAATGGATGAAGGGATGGATGGATGGATGGTTGGTTGGATGGATGGATGGATGGATGGATGGTTGGTTGGTTGGTTGGATGGATGGATGGATGGATGGTTGGTTGGTTGGTTGGTTGGATGGATGAATGGATGAAGGGATGAATGGATGAAGGGATGGATGGATG
Organism: Trichomycterus rosablanca; assembly: GCF_030014385.1. NCBI lineage: Eukaryota > Metazoa > Chordata > Actinopteri > Siluriformes > Trichomycteridae > Trichomycterus > Trichomycterus rosablanca. The sequence goes on from NC_086011.1 coordinate 18,570,817, forward strand.
GATGGATGGATGATGGTTGGATGGATGAATGGATGGATGGATGGATGGATGGATGGTTGGTTGGATGGATGGATGGATGAATGGATGGATGGATGGTTGGTTGGTTGGTTGGATGGATGGATGAATGGATAGATGGATGGTTGGTTGGTTGGTTGGATGGATGGATGGATGGATGGATGGTTGGTTGGATGGATGGATGGATGAATGGATGGATGGATGGATGGTTGGTTGGTTGGTTGGATGGATGGATGGATGTGAACACTGTGACACACTCACATCTTTATTGGCTTTGTCGGCCTGCACCAGCGTACCGTTCAGACATGGTTCCACGTAATGAATCTCCTGATTGTACTGAAAACAGAGAGCAGATAGAACATGTTATTTATTCTGTTTAAATATTTCAGGCTTTATTTATTAATCCCTATTATTATCCCTAATATTATTATTTAAACAAATTATGTTCAACACTTTTCATTCAGAGCTTTTTAAACCAAACGTATTTGATGTTCTACTGCATTTGATTGCACTCTAGTTCCCATTTTCACTGGAACCCATCCCAACATCCCAGCATTTCCAGCATCAGTGAATCTTCCTGCACTACACACAGCTATGATGTTGAAGAAGTCGTCGTCCCCCAGCGTGTCCAGAATGGAGGAGACGGTCTGTCGGGCGATGGTGAGCCGGAGACCCTTCATACTGCCGCTCACGTCCACCAGAATCACCACGTCTTTGGGGGACGTGGCCGCCTGGATGTACCTGAGGAGCAAAATCAGGGGGATGTTAATGCGCTGATTCATTTAAACTGGTTAGTATCGATGTTTACTAATTACTGTCAGATTATTAAACTCTGAATGAAAATGGGTTCGTCCTCCATCCTCTAGTAATTACTAGTTCATGTCTGGTTTTTAGATGTATCCTGCTCCTGTTGGTCCGTTAGACATTTTAGTACAGAATGAACATGAGGAAAGGTTCGTCTCATACCATTTTCTGTTTCGGCAGTCGAACGCGATGACGCCGTGTTCATCAGGATGCCATTTTGCACCTGTTAAATACAGGAAGAGAAAAAGATCAAACAGAGTCAAAAGTTTATAGACACTTTTATGAGATGAGATAATAGGAGACAATATTGAATATTACACTGATCCATTACTGTGACTGAATAATTTAAACACAAAACTTATTTTCATTATTATTGAATATTATTGTGGGTTTTTCTCAACTCTGTGTGTCAAAAATTTACATACAGCAACTTTTTTATCTTAGTTTCCTTCAGTTTATCTGGTATCTGCCAGTCTGTACATTCATCATTGCGCTGTGGATCATTTATTTACTGCACCAACAGTCTCAATATTTACAGGTACTTGTAGTATAGGTTGTTCCAGTATCCTACGTATCCTACATATATGTGTAGTGCTGTTACTGTTAAAGTATCTACAGTATCTAGATCAAGATCTTATTGGTTTTAATTATGGCTGACTACAGTTGATGACTATTGTGCCCATATAAATAGGATTACAAAGCATGCTATATAATATTACAAAGCATGCTATATGGCCACAGGTTTGTGGTGTTTCAGTGTACACCGATTAGACATAACATTATGACCACCTTCCTAATATTGTGTTGGTCCCCCTTTTGCAGCCAAAACAGCCCTGACCTGTCGAGGCGTGGAGTCTAACACCTTCCTATCAGAACCAGCATGAACTTCTTCAGCAGTTTGAGCTACAGGAGCTCGTCTGTTGGATCGGACCACACGGGCCAGCCTTCGCTCCCCACATGCATCAATAATGCACCCTGTCAGCGGTTTACCACTTTTGATAGATACTGACCACTGCAGACCGGGAACACCCCACAAGAGCTGCAGTTTTGGAGATGCTCTGACCCAGTCGTGTCAAACTCGATCAGATCCTCACACTCACATTTTTCCTGCTTCTAACATCAAGTTTGAGGATTAAATGTTCCCTTCCTGCCTAATATATCCCCCCCACTAACAGGAGCCGTGATGAAGAGATAATCAGTGTTATTCACTTCACCTGTCAGTGCTCAGAATGTTATGCCTGGTCGGTGTATGTAAACTTTGAGACTTTGAGTGGAGATTTGAGGCGTTTATATGATTACCTATAGTGGTCTGTAAATTAAAAACATCATCAATATTATTTATTTTCATATTTTAGTAGATTTAGTGAGGGATTTGACCAAACAAACACACACACGGTTATTATTTACCTGGATATTGTCTGAAGAAACCCTTTGCGCTTCCAAAGTACTGCCAGATAAGTGTTGGGTCCTTCTCGAAATTATCCACAAACACTTTATTCAAAGCCTCAGACCAGTAAACACCGTTCACCACGTCAGGATCTAAAACCACAGCACAAGTAAAGGATTATTTCATGCATCTTGTGTGGGAGGAATGAATAGAAAAATTAGACACGGTGTCCCAATACTTTTGCCCATATCGTGTATTACAAACAGTTCATTCCGTATTCAGCTTTTAATCATTTTAATTATATTCTGTCTAACCCTGAGCTCATCTTATCTCATGGTCCAGAATCAATTTGGACATTTTTATTTCCATTAAGGCACCAGTTTCATTACGGACCTAAAACTGGGCATGATGGTTCAAGCGGGATTCCGTCCCATTAAATCAATCTGCAGTTTAATAATCCCAATCCTGAAATAATCCCTGTATACACTATACATCCAGGTTCAGATGGGTTCCAACAACAAAGCTGAAAGGGGAACAGAACATCAAACGAAGTAATGAACAGAAACCTTGACATTTCACTCCTTTTATTTTACTCCTAAATCACCTCGCCCTCCCTCGTTCACCCTGTTCTTTCTCTTTAATGGAGCTGAGTGTGTCACTACTTCTAAACACACTGAGCACCACAATGAGGCCAATTATAGACAAACAAAAGAGTGTGTGTACACACACACACACACACACACACACACACACGGTGGGTATTGACCTGTGGAGGGTGCTGATGCCTAACTAATCCTCTCCAGATCAGTGGAGCAGGACCGGTCAGTGGTGCCCGACCTCAAAATCACTCACAAACACCCACAAACAAACTTATTTCATCTGACTTCAGGATTCAGTGAAAGTTGTGTGTTTATATTATATCTTAGATCGTTCCAACTTTTATTTTGTTGGTGTTACTGATTAGGCTAAAGGAAGGAACGCTCTGCTTTTGGATAGCGGATTGTCTTTAGGTTGTTGTACTGGTCTACAAACATGTAAACAATGTCCTGATGGACCCCTTAATTTTGCACAGGGGTACAGTAAAGGAAAGGACAGTTGTCACAAAGTTGGAACTACGTCTTTTATTTTATTTAGCTGATTTTATACACCTGTTAAACTGGTGTGGCTGAAAACATGAACGTATTGAGAGGTGAGTCCATTTTTACATTAAATGACATAATTACATCATTATAACTATTGTAATAACTCAACTGGAAGGTCGTAGGACGTGTTTACCTTTGTTGTACATGTTGGTGGGCACCTGGACCACGCTCAGGCTCAGGTTGACCGGCAGGTTGTTGAAATGATCGTTGGGCTCCAGGATGAACTCGCCCCCCAGTTCCACACTGTTCCCGTCCTCGTCCACCTCGTTAATCAGCACCGCGTTAAAGTACTCGTACTGTGTGGAACAACACACACACTAGCTTTAACCAGCTATGATAGACCACTACCAGTATCGAATGCATCTACAATGGGTGGGTAAGCATCAGAACTGGACCACTGAGCAATGGAAGGACGTGACCTGGTCTGATGAATCGCCTACCTGGGGAAGCCAGGATGCACTGTGAGAAGAAGGCAAGCCGGCGGAGGAGGTGCTGGGGTCCTATCTACCTAAGCAATGTTGAAGACCAAGTGCACCCCTGTGTCGCAAGGATGTTCCCTAATAGCAGGGGCCTCATTCAGCAGGATAATGCACCCCTGCGACACCCCAAAAATTGCTCAGCTGAAGGTGCTGCAAACCGTCCAACGCTCACTGGGCAAACCTGGCAACCTACAGGACCTAAAGGATCTGCTGTTTACGTCTAGTTTCCAGATACCACAAGAGACCTTCAGAGGTCTTGAAGAGTCCATCACTGTACATGATGCACCAGAGGGACCTACACAATATTCAGCAGGTACTTTTAATATCTTGAGTGTAAGTGTAAGGAGAGTGAGGAATTTTAGAGGTGAAACGATGGCGGGATGGAGGTTTGGGGGAAGGGAAGATGGAAGGGTGCTGTCGTCCTCTTGAAGTCCAGCAGTGACGGCTCATCTCACGGCTGGACGCTCCTCTAATGTTTAGAGAGCCGAGAACGAAAGCCTGCACGCTCAGCAGATCTGCTGCGCCGAAATCCCACTGCTACTGACACGCCGATCACACACAGCGCTGTGCAAAAGTAAGTGCCCCCCCTTTCTTGCTGCATTGGTTAGCGAATCAGATTGTTAAACAAAACTTGATGAAAAACCAATGTCACCCTTGTGGACCCCCCCCCCCCCCCCCCCCTTCCCCATTTCGTCACTTCACCAGTTTACTAAATGTAATTGGTAAGCCAGTTTGGGTATCTGATCACAGCTTGAACCTTACCATCAAAGTCAAGCTGCCAAGTTTCTACAGGAACACTAGAAGCTAAGAAAACGATGCCATGTTCTAAGAACACAAACCCTGGAGATCATCAGACCATCAAACTACAGGGGTTGGACAATGAAACTGAAACACCTGTCATTTTAGTGTGGGAGGTTTCATGGCTAAATTGGACCAGTCTGGTGGCCAATCTTCATTAATTGCACATTGCACCAGTAAGAGCAGAGTGTGAAGGTTCAATTAGCAGGGTAAGACCACAGTTTTGCTCAAAATATTGCAATGCACACAACATTATGGGTGACATACCAGAGTTCAAAAGAGGACAAATTGTTGGTGCACGTCTTGCTGGCGCATCTGTGACCAAGACAGCAAGTCTTTGTGATGTATCAAGAGCCACGGTATCCAGGGTAATGTCAGCATACCACCAAGAAGGACAAACCACATCCAACAGGATTAACTGTGGACGCAAGAGGAAGCTGTCTGAAAGGGATGTTCGGGTGCTAACCCGGATTGTATCCAAAAAACATAAAACCACGGCTGCCCAAATCACGGCAGAATTAAATGTGCACCTCGACTCTCCTGTTTCCACCAGAACTGTCCGTCGGGAGCTCCACAGGGTCAATATACATGGCCGGGCTGCTATAGCCAAACCTTTGGTCACTCGTGCCGATGCCAAACGTCGGTTTCAATGGTGCAAGGAGCGCAAATCTTGGGCTGTGGACAATGTGAAACATGTATTGTTCTCTGATGAGTCCACCTTTACTGTTTTCCCCACATCCGGGAGAGTTACGGTGTGGAGAAGCCCCAAAGAAGCGTACCACCCAGACTGTTGCATGCCCAGAGTGAAGCATGGGGGTGGATCAGTGATGGTTTGGGCTGCCATATCATGGCATTCCCTTGGCCCAATACTTGTGCTAGATGGGCGCGTCACTGCCAAGGACTACCGAACCATTCTGGAGGACCATGTGCATCCAATGGTTCAAACATTGTATCCTGAAGGCGGTGCCGTGTATCAGGATGACAATGCACCAATACACACAGCAAGACTGGTGAAAGATTGGTTTGATGAACATGAAAGTGAAGTTGAACATCTCCCATGGCCTGCACAGTCACCAGATCTAAATATTATTGAGCCACTTTGGGGTGTTTTGGAGAAGCGAGTCAGGAAACGTTTTCCTCCACCAGCATCACGTAGTGACCTGGCCACTATCCTGCAAGAAGAATGGCTTAAAATCCCTCTGACCACTGTGCAGGACTTGTATATGTCATTTCCAAGACGAATTGACGCTGTATTGGCCGCAAAAGGAGGCCCTACACCATACTAATAAATTATTGTGGTCTAAAACCAGGTGTTTCAGTTTCATTGTCCAACCCCTGTATATCTTTATGCACCTTGCTTTGTCTATTATGGCACAGTAATGCTGGAACAGGAAAAAATCCACCTCAAACTGCCATATTTATGCAAAAATGATGCAAAAAAACATTATTTCATTTCATGTGACCAAACAGCTATATCTTTTCGGCTGGTATATATATTCTTGACCAGAGGGCGTGTTAATGAATTCATTATTTGAAGGAAACCACCATCGCTTTAAAGGTAATTTGCTCCACTGACTTTCCCATTTAACACTGCATCAGCGCCTCTCCGCTCTGCCACCGAAACCCATTAATCTTTTTGTCGCACCGTGGGGGGAGGCACGAGGAAAGCCTGGGAATTTATACCCAAACCCCGAACCCCAAATTCTGTACGTCTGCGACGTGTCAAAATCTGATAGGTTCTGGATTTGCATGCATCAAGGTCCCGCTGATGCCAAACCTGGTTAAAAAGTGGGGTCAAGGGTTAACCTGCGCCAGTTCTAAGTGAAAGTCCCGTCCACATTGTGCTCATCCTGCAGCAACAAAAAGTTTAAGTCCAAACTGCCCTTAGTTTTGGGGTAGTGAACAGGTAAGTGTGTGGTGCCCTGCAATGCATTGAGCCTTGTCCAGTTATTGAAGATGAATGAATGAATAAATAGCTAGTTTAAATTCACTTCTGTGTATATGCACGGCTGATGTATGTGCACTGACCGGTTAAATGTTTTTAAAGCATGCAAACAGATCATGCAGACATTTGTCCATGCTTAAACCTGTGCAGGATTGGATCTTACCTGCAGGTCTGGATTCTCCTCGTGCTGCAGATACGCCTCCTCTGCTGCCTCCACCAAGCGCTGCAGCACAATATGGATGTATTAGTGTCTCTATAAGTTTAAGTGAACACAAGACGCGTTTTGCATCTGCAAGAATTATATAAATCCAGATTTGTTTGTTCCATAATAAGGATCTGAAAGCATTTTATACACACGTGTAATTTCAGACCACTATTAAAAATTGGTATTTGGGTAAGAGCTGCCGACCTTGCCACTGCACCACACACTCCACTTGGGCATCTTCTGTATTTATTTATTTATTTACTTACATTAATTGCTTTAGCCTTGGCAAGGTGAGCCATGCTCAAGGGACCCACACAGAAACACTGGGTGCCAGGCAGTAATACACCCTGTACTGGATGCTGATCCTTTGCACAGCCATACACAATTACGTACTTACTCATGTTGTAACTTATATCAGCCAATCAATCTTCTGCATGTCTCAGGTGAGAGTACCTGAATAAAACCCTCTTGGGATCTTTTTTAGGATGCTATATCGTGCACTCTCCTTACATGTTTCGTTGATGGTTGTACTGCACAATGACGTCAGAATTTATATTTTAATACATTCTTCTAAATATGTATAGCCCTTATTGCTGGCATTTTTGCAAAACCATCCAAGGCCATAGTTATGAACTGAACATTTGGGGGGACCGATTCTCGAAAGGGGGGAGAAATACATCAGTATATTGGGGGCATTTTTGAGAATCTGAATAGGCTATTGGGCAGGATGTGCTCCTAGTATACACTGTGATTACAGCCTTGTGTTATTCTGATGCTTACACTGAGCAGATACTGTAGAATGATGTGATACTCGTCATGTATTTCCTGCACTTTGTTGATGCACCCTGACAGCCTCTCCTGTACCGGTGTGCAGTGACAGGATAAGGGCTGTAATCTGTGTAATATATGAAACTGTTAGATGTGTTCGAGTTCTGCAGTTAGTTCAGTGCATGATTCTATCTGACATCTCCCCAAACAATCATGCACTTGTAATTGAGGTCCCTGTTCCTATAAAAAGGTCACCGAATAGTGCGTGTATGCGCGCACACGAGCGCGTCTGGATGTGTGCGCGCCGCGTTCTCGAGTGCCCCCTGGGGGGGAGGGGGGGGGCAGGAAAATGAAATTAGTGCAACGTTAACACAAATGTGGGAATACTGGGGTAACTGGAATTCACCCCTCCCTGCAGCAATAAACGTCCCCCAAATGTTTGCACTTCTCTGTTTGTGAGAACATTTGACCTGATCAAACATCCGAAATAATTTATTTGGGAAACACTAAACACTGAAGCTAAATCAGGTAAAATAATTACAATTAAAATAAATACAGTATCAAATTAATAAATTAATAATAAATATAATAAAGAGGGAAAGAAGGTTGCTCTGGATCTGTAAAACATACACAACAGAATATACAGTATTATTCACCTCATGCGTAATATGTGCAATATCACATAAGAACTGTGTTTTATTTAATACTTTGCACAGTTCGTCTATATAAAATTTTAAAAAAGTATTTTTTCTCCAGACTAGAATGGACCAATCGAGTATATTTAATACTTTAACATGATGGAGAAAGTGCACAGCCTATAAAATAATGCATTATTAATATGTTAGGATGCAAAAATGATATTACAAAATGACCTAAGGCACAAGAGTTGCATTCTGAGAATAAAATGTGAATTTTAGGATTTTTTTTACGTGTTTATTATGTTATGTCATATTTGTTTTTCGAAAACACACCTATTTAGAACTAAATAAAATGCTTACTGTTATAGACACCTGTATAGGTTCTTTAGCATCACATCCAGACTGCCTCTGTTTTAATTTCAGTTTGTCACTATGCCACGTTTATTCCATTTATTAATAATAAATAAGCAAATAACGAATAAATAAACCTGGTTATTGGTATCGGATTAATTTACAGTAAATTTACCAGTGTATTTCTAGAATAATGTACTTTAGTTTTCACACCCAGAGCTGTAAATGTAATAGCGGCTATATTCTCCGTTATTCCTGTTTAACACACATCACATCATCTGATAACACACTATCAGACCCGCATTTTTATTGAATTATTCCTACATTAGGATTTATTTATCCCTGTGTTTGGATTTTGTTTTTATTGGTGCAGTAACAAAACGCGGCTCTGGTTGCGCATCCAACTGTTTAAATCTGCAGCTTCATGCGGTAAAATAATACAGATTAAATACATCACTGTCCTAAATAAATAACAATAAATAAGTAACCTACAATAAAATAATAATAATAATAATAAGATGTACCTTCTCTTAAAAACCCTGAATATGTTTATAATCATTAGCCTATTGAAACATTTATTATCGCAGTAATTAACCGGGTTTGTTGGCACAAATGCACCACATCATTTTAGTCCCGTATAAACCAATTCTACAAAATTCTACAAAATTTTCCGCACCTAAACGTTTGCATCTCTGTCTTATGTAAGTATGCACTTGTGCTTTAACTAATACAAGTTCATAAAGCAAAAATAATAGCAAAAAATCAGTCAAAAAAATTTAGTAGAACAGGCAGCTACTAAAACATGTATTTAATGCATAATTTTTCTTTTGGTAAATGTTTAAAATACATTCAATTTGCTGCTAGTTTTATTAAGCAAAATTTTCCAGTTAGCAGTTTTAACCAGGTTTCATTAAGTGTACCAGAAATGGTTTTAAGTAAAACACACCTTAAAGGAAATAACCAAAAAGCTCTTACTGACCACACACAGTTTAAAGGGGTCATAAGTTTGACTTTTACTGAAACAGGGGAACCATTGATGCTTCCTCATTATTGCAGAAAGTGGGTAAACTAAATGCTAAGACTCCAGAACTTAGAGAATCTAATGACAGCTCAGCATTTTTATGATTGTAAAAAAGGTGCTGAAAGCTCACCATTAATACCAAACAGCCTACCAAAGACTTCTTTCTAAAATAAAAAAGGAAATAAATGCTCCTGAATTTAATAGTATACTAAAGTTCTGACTTACTCATGAATCATAACTCAGAGACGGTACTGTAAGCTCAGATATGTTTCAGAGAGTGAGCTGCAGGTTCAAACTCACTGATAAACCCAGATAATGTTTCTAAAGCTCAGAATCCTGATAAGAAACTAAACACTGCAACTAACAGATAAACCTAGAGGATGTACTGAAGGCTCGGACTCACCCGGGCCGCCTGCTCTTTGCTGCGGAACATTTTTGCCATTTTCTCAGAGATGCTCTGCACGAGCCTGGCACCGTCGACCTCCTCCATCCGAACCGACCGCTCGTACTCCTTACATTTCTGAAGAAACACAAAGAAACCGGTGCTTATGAGATCATTTAAACAGACTTTAATGCATTTTATTGATGCCAGGCTTTGACATTGTCAGATAAAACAGTTTACTTTTGATAATACACTTCAGGATTTGCCACCTTAAAAGAGACTGGATCAACTCTGGTAGGCTGAGTAGCTGCTGCAGTTTGTACTATTGGTGATTTATGTGTAATAGCATGTCAAGCTTTCATAATAAGGTGTCGCCACAGCAGATCATTCTGGTTTTTATGCCGGATGCCTTTCCTGGCACCCTCATTATTTTTCTGGGCCTGGGACCAGGACTGAGAGTGCACTAACAAGCACATCTCCCAATGGCTAGGCTGTTTAGTTGGTTTACTTAAGGGTCCTTCTATGAACACCATTCTTGTTTGGTATTTTGGACACAGGAACAGAGGATATAGCAGTTTGTAGAGTGTTTGTTGTTATCCTTGGGTTAGTTTCGACCTCTTACAGGACTGCGAGTTGGCTCTGTATGCATCTCTATAACATCTCTGATAATTGTTTGCCTTGAGCCATGATTCACACTAACTGGTCTTGAGTTCTTGAGAATAAGGGATTAGTCAGTAACCACGCTTTGTGCCGTCCATTAATATTTCTCCCTGCACTGAGGATGTTTACTCAACATTATTAATAAAATATATGAACAGGACAACTGCTTGTGTGTTGTTAGTTTAGTTAGATTGTCTTTGTCTGTAATAAAGACTTGGTAAAGGTTGGCCAAGTACCAGAAACAACCACTGCAGTGCCACCATTAGCCTTTTTAGTGGAGTCTGCTCTTCCTGCATTCATTGTTTAACTGTCAATGCGGATTTTCCCTCCTTGTTCTGTGCCAAGAAAGACTTTGATAAGTTATATCCCAGATCCGCCTTCCCTGATTGGCTGAGAAGCTCAGCATAGTCGTCACGGTTGGCCAATAAAAGGCATTCGCTCGCGTTTCGGTTCTTCGGGTGAACTCTGACTGGCTGACAAGCTGCTGCAGTTTATGTGATTGGCTGAGTTCTGGCACCATGGGCGGGTTGACGGCTGCGTCAAAAAAATGGTTGATGCCACACATGGACGCAGGGTAATTGAAATAGAGTCTGAACACAGGCGAGAGATAATAACGCGTCAGGCTCCGGTGGCTCGAGATAATAAAGTACATTTCAGACAATGCTGAGGCTGCAGAACACAATCACACACCTATACACTGACCTGAACCCACACTCATTACAGCTCACGGGCAGAAATGCTCGTCCTAACACAAAGGCTGATATTTGCACTGTTTATACTGAAATAAATCACGTTCACGCCACAAAACTGGGTCAATATACTGCGGCACACGTGCACAAAAAATAGCAGTTTGGTTACGGGCAACAAAGCGGCAAATCCCACAAAAATCAGACACATGTTCCTGCGAACCCACCACCCCCCAATCACATACAGAATCACCCCATTACAGTGGGGAGGAGAGGGCCGAGTTACTGAGGTGGAACACTTCATTTCACGCCTGTCCTCCCCTCGTACCCCCTCCCTGCCCGTTCCCCCCAGTCATCTCCAATATTCCTTCAGTCCTGAACGTTGCTGTAATTCACATCTTCTCATCAGTAGCCATGATGGTTCCAGTGCCTTTAATATACAGGGGCTGGGCCACTTGGTTTTTCAGAGCCTCTCAGACACACCCTTCTTAAATCTGTCTTGTAGATCTTAATATCTTCCAAACAAATCGTTTTACTTTTATTTGTGTAGTCTTGGTCCAGACCCTTTAATGAAGACCACAGCTACTGATTGGAACAGTGCTGCATATCTTAAGTCAAGTGTACTGGACACTGTAATGCTATTAAAATGCTTGCTTGTCAATATCAACCAAAGTAAATGAACCAAGTTAGAACTAGAAGATGGTTGGCTGGATGAATGGATGTTTGCAGGATGGATTAATATAAAAATGGATTCATGGATTAATGAATCGAAAAATGATTACACGGCTGTATGGATGATCAGTATATTAACGATGAACGACTGGATGAATGGCTGAAGGGTTGAATGGGTGTTGCGGTGAGTGGATGGGTGGATAAATGTTGCACAAGTGAATAAATGTTGAATGGGTGACCAGAATTTGTTGATACGAACAAGTTTCTTTGGAGTTTTTCTGGCCATTTACCAACAGTAAAGTTCATTTTAGACTGTCAAAAAAGCTGTTATACTATAAAAGCAGTAGAACTCAGACCCTGCCAGGTCACTGCATTGGGAACCTTGCTAACGTCAGCTATCCGGGCATTATTTAATTCCTTTTATCCCTGTCTGCTAAGAGACTTTAACTATCAGGACCTGCTTTGAATGCCGAATGTGTGGATGCGTTTCTTATCAGTGTGGTAATAAATCAAGGTAATTACAGGTGCTGATGTGTAATCAGCCCTCCAGAGGTGCAGCTGTCAAAACAAAGCTGCTTTTTCATTTAGGAAATGGAAATCTGGACGAGTCCACAGACATCCAGAGATACGGCAAAACAAAAAAGAACAATTAATGGTCTTTAGATAACAGTAGGAAAAATGCAGTCAGGTTTAATGTTTGTTGAGCTGCGTGCAAACGGGGAGACCTTCAATTCTTAAATACATCATTACACTTGTAATGTTTAATATTAGTGCCGTTTATCTGATGGTACCATGTGTCACGTGGCACTTGTGACTCAGGTCAGTGGTTTTAATGAAGTTCTCTGGAGGTCTGCCATGAACCAACAATGGCAACGTCTATAGCCCTTACTTTATGAAAGACAATACGTCAGTCACTGAACCTCAGAGAAATAAACAAGGGCGATGCTAACATCTCATATATCTCTGGTAAAGCCCTCGTATTGGTAAAACCTAACCATTTGACTGGACGCAGCACTGATGCTACTGCGCAGCATAATGAAGCCAATCATGAGCTGGATTGTGCAGCAGTGGAACTGAAACACTTTTAATGTTCTGTGAATGAATTCATTACTGATTACATCTAGGCTGGTGCATTAAATATTCAGTCATTAGTAGATTTCAGTGTATTTGCCAAACCTTGATTTTAAAACACAGTTTTTCTCCAAATGTCCTTTTTCTTTCTTTCTTCCTCAGTACACACACATTCAGTTATTCAATTTGTCTCCTCTGGGCTGATTCTGTCCCGAGATAAGGATCACTGTGTAATGAGCCGTCACCAAAACACTCATCAACACACACACACACACACACACACACACAGTCTGATCCACACCTGAGTCCTCAACCAAACCATCAGCATTAAACTCAGCCTGCAGCTACACTTCTGCACTGTGTATGTGCTCACAACCAGGGTTCACAAACTTTGGTCAGTTTTAGGGCCTAAAACCCTACTGAAATAGAAACATGCTGCTTTCTATTTAAAAAGGTAATAATCTTAACTTAAAGGTTTTTGCTAACGATGCAACAGTGGAAGCTTGACAGTCACTCCGGCCAAATAATTGAACGTTCATAGCTCAGTGACTTTAAATCATTTTTATTATATAAACATATAACATAATATATTATTTGACAGTGGTGAATGCCAGACCGCCACTGGTGCACCCATAGCAAGACCCTCAACGCTCAGTTGGTTGGATTGTATCCTGTTTCATTTGTTGGTTGTGTTAGATAACAGTGTCTGCCAAAAGAATAAATGTAAATGTTAAAAATATCATATACCATCTTTATTAATAAAGCTTTACATAAACATTAGGTGCTTTACACATGTAATAAGTGTGGCTCTAAATAGGCCAGGTGAAACAAGTATGCTTAATATAATCTGGGATACAATTCCAAAGTTTAGAGATTGATCTGGAAAACAGCAGAGCCACAAGGGATCACAGTGTGATATCACAATGTACCAAGACCAAGGAAATGTAGATAAAGTTGTAAAGCAACATAAAATGACATAAATCAGTACCTTCTGCAATAATATAGAGCCAGAGTATTTGGTGGCAATAGATTTGATTTCACCGCCAAACGCTGAAGCCCAAAGTTTAACCCTGCAACCAAGAAACAGAGAAACACACGATTACTGTGAGTAGTCTGAATAAACAGCCAAACATAACATCATATAAAAGTGGTCATTCTGGAGGATTAACTTCAGGACAACAGAATTCTAATTAGATTTTGTGTTAAGTGTTGGATGGGGTTGAGGTCAGGGCTTTTAAATCATTTCTTAATGGAATTGACTCTTTGCTAAAGACAGGCAAGAGTCAAGTTTGGGCGATTTGGTATTATTGGTAGAACAAAGTGAAGTGGTTTATAAATGAATGAAGATTATTATGTATTATTGTGTGTTAGCAACACAATGTTCATTTTGGCCAAAATGGTCACTTAAATCTCTTCGATTTAGAAGATTATACTCTACTGCCAACTCTCTAAGTTGTGTAGTGTACAGAATATACCAAAAGATGTTGTTGTTTAACTGATAAATGAAGTAAAATCGAGTCGATAACTGTCTGCGTTAACAAATCGGCAGAACAATTGAATAATTGATTCTTTTGGGAATCGAATGATTCGACTCTTCTTAATGAGCTGAGCCAATTAATATGATTCACAGAGAGGAGCCAGCGCGCGCTTAACTGTTCCAGGCTCGCGCCGCTGTTTGAATTTGAAACGGTTTGACGGTTAAACGGACAAACTTCACCATATATAGAACTGAGGACTGAAATAGTGTAAAATATTATAACATGTATAAAAAATATAGTATAAATAAATATGGTATACATAAAATAACAACAAACAAGATGATATCTGGTTTTAACGATAATAATAAGTGAAACTTAAGCAGCAGGTATGAAGCTATGGTACATTTAGCTAAAGCTACAGGTAAACAAAGCGCTAGTTGAATGAGTAGCTTAAGCTAAACGTTAAAGAATTGTACTGTACACAGAGTTGTGCTAAAAAATTATAATAAAATACACCAAACTTTCCTGCGGTTAAAGTGACAGCTTTAAACATTTATATACATTATAGTTATATAACCACTGTACAGGGTGGGGCATTGTACATGAGCCCCTTGTGCTAGATTTTCATCCAAGTCTTCTAAATGCATCAAATACTTTACTAAATGTAATAAACATACTTTACCAGATGCACCTTGCTTCAATTCAGCCATAACATCTACCATAAATTACATATTTAAAATTAACTATGTTTCTGTAGGGGTCCATTTATTTCCTTTCCACTGGAGCCAGTAGGATAGAATTCACGCCACTGCAGCAGCAAACACTTCATCTGTGTTTGTTCTTTATCTTCTGTGGTGATTAGTGCAAGTGTTTGTCAGACTGAATGTTGAACAGTTTCATACACTTGAAATCTATAATAAATAGTTATATTAATAAATATTTAGGTAAAAATTTAACAGTTTGCAGTGGTATTTATTTGTTGTATTTAATTGGTTAATGGTTGATACATAATTAGTTTTATTATAAGGCAAGATTAGAAGATTAGAAGATTAAATGTACATAACACTGTGTCTGTATAAACTGGTTTTATTTACAGTATCCATTTCTCCAGTTAAAATATTTGATTCAGAATATATGATCAGACTGCTTTATACCAAATTTTATTTTATTTCACTTTTAAAGAATCCACAGTATGCAGTGCTTTTAATTCAGACAAGAAAAGAAAGACTTTATTTATATTCAGTGCACCATTGACGATTGTGTGTTAATTGACGATTAATTGCATTACAAATATTTGCTTCCAATAATTTGATTCTCTTTTGACTTCATAACCCTCAAATATTTGTCCTATAGCTTATATTCTAGATTAGTTATACATTTACTGCGGAAAAGGTTTATTATTCAAATATATCAAACATTTTACTAAAATAAACAAAAGTCACACAACA
This sequence comes from Trichomycterus rosablanca, assembly GCF_030014385.1. Taxonomy (NCBI): domain Eukaryota; kingdom Metazoa; phylum Chordata; class Actinopteri; order Siluriformes; family Trichomycteridae; genus Trichomycterus; species Trichomycterus rosablanca. Next base: position 18,586,767 of record NC_086011.1, read on the forward strand.
TATAAACATCTAAAAATAAATAGAATTATAATTGATTTTACAATTTCAAAGCTTTGACTGGCAATAACAAATAAAATCTAATGTACAGTGATTTATTATAATAAAGAAATTCATGATGAACATTTTTGTAAGGGTCCAAATCTGCGATTTTAAATAAGATGAGTCATTTCAATCATTATAAATAATCACGATTATCTTAAATAACATCTTTTTACAGACGATTATGAAAAAATGCTATTTTTAAACTCAAAATCTTAACATTGATAAACAAGTGAAATGATTTTAGCAAATTAATCTGATTTTATGTTTATGATCATGATCGTGTATAAGCTTAAACTCGTGCTTTTTTCCTTCATTATTGAGTTTATTTTCAGGGTACAAACCTTTACAGGCAGCGAGGGAAAATATAAAACAAATACAAAAATGTTATTTTAAATAGTTTGTTTAAAAGTAATTAGCAGATTAAATGGAAGCTGTTGTTGTTTAACGCGTTGGGGGTTTTTGTACCACAGATTTAACTTTTAAAAATACATGTATGATAGAAAATATTCTTATTGAATAAATAATACCAGCAAATCTTAAATGTCTTTGCTGCATCACTGTGAATAACATTTTCTTTTTGTATGATTGAGTTCAAGCAAAAAAATATAAAAATTCTGGCACTAAACACAATCATTTTAGTACACATAATGTATTATTTAAAACATACGAACTTTGGAGAGCTATGTAAAATATTTGAATAAATGATCGCACTCTTGGGTACTGAAGTATTCCAGGTGTTAGGTAGTTCAGTACTTTCTATAGTTCAGTACAGTGGTTTGGTGCCGGATTGGACCCGACCATGGCGCACAGTGATTTAAACCGAATTCTAACACGATTATTGAGTAACTACAGAATCAACTCTGCGTTTTTAGGTTCGGTCATGTGATGTGATGTGATGCTGGACTTACACTCCGAGCGGGATACCGTGCTGTGAGCCGCGCGCTCCCGCCGCAGCCACCGAGCACAGTGCCATCCAGTACAGCATGGTGCGCGCTCCCGACCCCGGTACCGTCCCCGGTTCCAGCCGCATCTTCACAACACCTCCGTCCTGGTTCCTCTCAGCCCTCCCAAACCGAGCCGCCCACACGCTGCTCCTCACCTCGTCTCCAGCGCTGAAAGATCAGCGAGCTGTCCATGGATTAACCCGAATTAATCCCGCAGTGCAAACAGAGGAAATGAATTAAATCTGAACCGGGTTTAATTCTCCCAGATTTCTCTCATGAGTCGCTTTGTCACTGTTGTGTTTTTATTTAGGTTAAATATTTAAACGAGTTCCTGAAACTTGGTTTTGAGAGCAAAAGCTGCTGCAGAATGAGGATTTATACCCGGAGTGAGGGGAGTTGTGCCTCCTCTGTCCCTCCCACTTCTCTTTAAATACAGACGCGCTGAAATGCGGCTCGAACCGGCGGCTGTTGGTGCGTTAAAACAGAAACATCAACTGTGCCAATCTGCCTACCTGCAAGTGTTTCCTAAACGCTGTAATGATTACTAATGATTACATGAACTGGTGATTCTCAAAGTGTGTAGACTCTGAGCAGTTGTAGCCTAGTGGTTACACTACTGCCAGGTTGCCACTGTTGGGCCCTTGAGCAAGGCCCTTAACCCTTAATTGCTTATACAGTAAGTCACTTTGGATAAAAGCGTCTGCTAAATGCCAAAAAATGTAAATGTAAATGTAAAGTGCCAAATCAAACCAACACCACCTGAAAGTCATTTTCCATTTCCAGTCCAAGATTGGGACAGTTGTGGCCTAGTGGTTAAGGTACTGGACTAGTAATCCAAAGGTTGCTGGTTCAAGCCTCACTACTGCCAGGTTGCCACTGTTGGACCCTTGAGCAAGGCCCTTAACGCTCAATTGCTTAGACTGTATACTGTCTGTCACAGTACTGTAAGTCACTTTGGATAAAAGCATCTGCTAAATGCTAAAAATGTAAATGTAAATGAAGAACAGCATGTGTTGGACATCTGTGGAGAAATACGTGTCTCCAGTAAACAATAAACACTATTTAATAGATAAAAATATTTTCCCCTAAAAAATAATTAAATACAAATAAAGAAATTTGTACATGGTTAATAAACCACTTTTTTCAGTCCTGAAAAATCATCCACTTGGAGAGCTTCCACATTCTTTTGGCTGCAGGATGTGCAGTAGGTACAGTGGGTGCCTCATGCAGACACAAAGGTCCTGGGTTGGCTCCTATAGCCTCCAACTTCTCATAGGGAAAGTGGAACGTTCTCCCAGTGCACCTATGGGTTCAATCCCACTTCCGAAAAAACATGCAGAAGGTGAATTGGCTAGGTGTACATGAGTGCCCTGTAATGGTGTAGCACCCTGCCCAGGTAAGAGTGCCGTATCCACTGTGACCCTGACCAGAAAAGCACTTAGTGAAAGTCCCCAGCAAAGCAGGAATGAACTGAGACTAATTTTATCTCGCTGTGTTTACTGTGCTTACCGTGTTTACTGTCTCGTAAAACACCGTCCCACAATTTGCCCGACTTATCTAACTGTAACATCCGCACTTACACAGATTAAAGTCTCAGTCAGCCTCAGTGTGAAACTCACACGTTTAAGCTTTAAATAAGGTCCTGATTGGAAAGTCAAGGGTACCTACAGGAAACTGAGTTAGTCTGTAATGAACTTGTGTAATGAAAATGTATTTATTTTACATTACATTACAGTGTAGCTCAGCCAACTCCAATAAAATCCATAAAACACCTAATGTGGGCTTTTAAACTAGCTTTGTTATTGGCAGAACTTCCCTAAATGTCAAGAAGGAACGTTCACATACATGTGGTGGGAGAGAAATCATGCCAAGGGTTCTGAATAAGCCTGGATGTGTCTGTTTTTTAGCTATTTAGTAGCTGTTTGTAAATTTTCACTCATAACTAATCAATAACTCAGTACTATATACTTTTACTTGAAGTCTAACTCGTTATGTTGGTGAGTTCTGGAGATCCTAATGATTTAAACAGTAAGTAAATGCATTGACAGAAGGAACAGACTGGACCAGGACTCGATTATTGATTTATCTGACCAACCCGGGACAATCTGGACTGTAATAAAGATTGTAATAATGTGAAGCTAATTAGATTTGAAGTTTGAGTCAGAACAATGAACTAATTATTATTGTAACGCTAATTATTAACAAGAGAATCAGTCTGAAGAAGGCACAGCTGGACAGATGTACTCCTTTTATGATTGTGGTCTATAATCAGAGGTCACACACGTCTGAATGTTGAAGATAAATTTAATACAAACCTTTGTGCTTTAGTTTAAAATAAAAATGCCCTCTTGCCCCGCTGTGGGCGACTCAGATTGTTCATCCAGCCATTATGACATTTTCCCTTTTACACAGTCGCCCCGATGCACAAGCAGCTGTGCCATGCAGTCACCCAATTTTGCCCTGGATGATCTTGCTAGCAGACAGGATGCCATCTGTGGTGCCCAGCCCTGCAGCCACACAAATGCAGTGTTGATTTGTTCAGCACATCGTCTCCAGAGCGCACAAGCTGTTAAGAGGATCGAGTGTGGGTACGAAGTTGGTCTGTCTTGGTTTACATGGGAAACGTTTTGGACAGGGCGCAGGAGTGTGGGCAGAATGATTTGTGTTGTGCTGTTGTGTAATTTATGATCCTGAAATGTACAAAGAGTCACATAATGCAGCTTCAAACGTGACCTATTCACCCTAAAAGACGTAACATCAACACTGGAAATGAAAGTAAAAAATAATGGGAATGAAGCGAATTGAGATCATTCAGACACGACAGTGTTGTGTCATCTTTGAGTTAATAACAATAAATAAATAAAGATTTAATGAGTGTTTATTACCAGGCTGCAGACACTCCACTGCCATCCCTGCCATACCGCCAAATTATTATTTTTTTTTTCTATTTTTATTTCTGCATTTTCTCCCAATTTAGTGTAGTCCGTTTGTCTTCTGCTGCTGGGGGATCCCTGATTGCACACAGCTCTTAGCGGAACCCTTTTCCACCCTTGCATTCTGCACAGGAGCCTCTATCTGCTAATCAGGGTCCTTACACAGCGTTTTGAAGACCTTACCCACATAGTCCGGTCATCCCGCCCTAGCAGAAACGTGTCTGCTGCAGGCACTGCCAATTATGCCCAGTAGATGACGCCCAGCCGGCCAGTGGCAACTGAGGAGTTCAGAATCTCTGCGCTGGTGTGCTAGCAGAATATCACGCTGCGCCACCTGGGCACCTCAAATTATTTTATTTTATAATCTGTTTGATGTTTTTCTAATGAATGTAAGTTTTATTATGTGAGTCAGTCCACATTTTTCAAGTTTATTTACTAACGATCGATAGAAAATAAAACTTCGGTATCGATTCAAACCGAGTCTGGGCCAAAATCATCAGGAAAAATACAAGATACGCGTCGATACAAAAACCTCGAGGGTTTTTCATAAATCTGCTACGAAAAAAAGAAAATCATTTCTTTACTGAATAAAAATCATAACAGAAAATCATCACATCATCAGTCATAGTTTAGTATATTTGTACAGAATATACATCATGACCTTCATTGTCCTTACAGCGTTAATAACAACAGGAAAACGTCGTCACGTCAGCAGTAAGAATCCTCGAATGAAAAACGATGAAAAGTCCTAAATCAACACTTTAGTTTTTGTAAACCTGTAAGTTCTGTAATAATAAACCCGTTACCATTTTAATCATGGTGAGGTGCATGTTTTTTTAATCATACTGTCCCAGCATTAAAGGTGAAAATTTTCAGACTAAAATCTATTTCACTAAACCATAAACACCAGTACAGAAAATAATCATCATCCGTTTACCTAAATACACGAAACAGAAACATAAAGCACGAACATTTCTTCAGAAAACCAACAGCCATGTGCTAATATATCAATCTAACAGGAATAAAATCAACCAACAATATTTATATATATATTTATTTATATCTATAATTAATTTCTATTCTTCAGGAGTCCCTGACTTGAGGTAAAACAAGTTGGTTTAAACTTTAGTGTAATTGTTAAAAAGCTTCTTAAAAAATAATGCATATATTATTCTTCTTAAGATTAATTGCTACAAATAGTACAATGTGCAGAGAGAATGCGCATTGGTCCTCTTACGTACAACAAACGCCACATAAAGACTGGAACACGTTATATTTACACTCAGTCCTCACTAAACATTTCGGAGCCCTTTAGGATGTGCACGTGTAGTGGTGAAAACCACAGTATTTTTTTATTTATTTACTCACGACAGTTTGGTTGAACGAAAGCACTCAACAAACTTCACTCAACGATCCAATATCAACCCCAAAACAAATACAAATCCCATAATAACCCTTTATTCTGTTACGTTTGCTCTGACGTAAAAAAAAAAGAAAGAGAACTACTTTTGGTTACTCGATGTGTCGGAAGTGACGTGATTCCCTAACCTGACACCTGATAGTTCGAATACTTGAGGAGATAAAACACTGTCAGGACAGAAAGGAAGGTGAATACTGAATACTGATACGCTTCCCCTGCGCTGACGGAGGTATGTGCCGAAGCCAGAGAGACAGACAGACAGGGACGGTCCGTATCTGCTCCAGCCCTGCTCGGTGAGATGATGCAGAATGCCGACCGTAGAGGTCTCGTGGAGCCAGACGTGATGCCTGATTATAGAGAACACAAGACGTTTTAAGTCAAGGATGGTTGGGGACGTCAAACTGCGCACTACCATGCTCAACACTCGCTCAAACGAGTTCTTCCACCTCTATGTGCCACCCTGGTGCCAATATAACCAAACAAGACCAAACTAGTTTTGTTGGTACTGGTTTTACCAAGTGCTTTCTGTACCACAATTACGTTTATAGTCTCATTGGCTTTATATCTCTGTAAATAACTCAACAATATTAACTTCTTCCTTTTTTTCCTATCATTTTCATGTCTGAGTATCGCTGTATCCTGGTGATGGCACCAGTGGGTCAGATTTCTCCGTAAACACCGTGCACAAGGCAGGAATACCCCGGACAGGGCGCCGATCCATCGTGGGACTTCGGGATATCCACTCCCCTAGGAGGTAGCCAATCGTGTCTGTGCAGACCTTGGAGAGATTTGAACCCGGACCTCAGCGGTGGTGGGCTAGCTTAAAGCGCTGCACCACTCCAGCGCCTTGTGATGAAGAGTTAAGTCAAACGGTAAGTCTATTTCCAAAACATCCGTCTGATATGGCTTGTTCACTTCAGTTCTAAACTGTGTTTTATCGGCAGTTGTAGCCTAGTGGTTAAGGTACTGGACTAGTAATCAAAAGGTCGCTGGTTCAAGCCCCATCGCTGCCAGGCCCTTAACCCTCAACGGCTCAGAATGTATACAGTCACAGTCGAAAATGTAAATGCATTAAAGCTAAATGAGGCGGGTTTAGGGTTTATCTAGGATGATTTGAATCAGATCGAGGTTTTATGATTGAGCATGGCAGAGGAAATCACATCCGGCCCCATGAGACGAGTCTTGCCTCCCACAATCGACAGAGCCCTGTTTTGGTCGTAAAGGGAAAAAACCGCCCCCCTGTGGTCATTCATGAGAGCAGCACATACCAGCGTCAGCTCCAGGTCGGTAAATATATCAACACTGTTAAAGCAGCATCGAACCCTCCGTGTGCACGAAACACGAGGAGCACGAGGTTCAGCTCCACTGGCCCCGCCGGAGCGTCCAGAGCCGGAGATTCATTACCTCGTGATCCATACCGCCTGCCGGGGGTACCGGGGCAGGAACGGGCCAAAAGTTCACTCACACTCTCACACACAGAAGAGAAATCTCATAAGAAATATTTGCATATCTTGTGCGGTTGTTTCCTACACAGATGAACCGATAAATAAATCAATAAATAATAAATAAATAAAAGTGCAAATAAACATTAAAGGTCGTTATCTAATCAAATCACACAAAATGTTTTTCTTCATAGTAACATCATAGTAACGTCAGTTAGGATCAGTATTGCTGATTCCCGTCGTCCTACAGTACAGAAATACAAAAACGTTCGGCTTTACAAAGTTTGTGTACGTTTAAATTCTAAATCATTTACAGCATAGTAATTCTGAAAGCCCGAAACAGGAGAAGCTAAAGTTTAAAAAAATAACCTGCCCTGCTAGTGCGCTCATCACCGCGAACGCTGCTTAATTAAAGACGCGATGAGTCGAAAGTCCAGCATAATCGTATCGGTGTTAATTACTCTAACGAGTTACGTCGTCATCCGGTAATGAATCTGTGTGTTCTGTTTAAACTAAACACTGAGTGTGTGTGTGTGTGTGTGTGTGTGTGTGCGCGCGAGTGTGTGTGTGGGGGGGTTATGCCTTACTTAACTTGCACTATAAAACATGCCTGATATGCAAAACCCTTAATAAAGTGACTGAGGTAATGACATTTAATTCTGATTGTCATCACCCTGGAGAAAGTTCCACCCCCTGCTCACCGGCTGCCACTGCTGATTGGTCCATGGCCTGCAGTGACAGCACAGGCAGCCAATCATGTAGCTGCGCTCTCCCTGGCTGGCGCGTCCTCGTCCCCTGTGCCTCCTCCGACAGTTTAAGGCACTTCTTTTGGTTACTAGCCGAATAAATGCATTTGTTCAGGAACTCATAAAAAAGTCGCTCGGCTCCGGGCGCTATAACGTAGTAACGCAAATCATCTCGTCCGCCAGGTCCTCCTCGTACCGGAGCCGGGACTCGGCCTCGGGCTCCTCGTCGCTGTAGCTGGCCGAAACGTCCTGCGCGTCGTAGTCCCGGTGATTCAGGACGGGGTAGACGTTCACCCCGTTGACCCCTGGAGTCACGCCGCTGTTTAGCAGGTGACTGGCGGCGCTCTCCATCTCGTCGATGGTCATGTCGCAGGCGTCCGCGATCTCGTGCTTCGTGGCCGCCACGAACTTCGGGTCCTTCGCGTACCGGCCCAGTCCTTCTGATATTAAAACCTGCTCGTTATACACACACACGGAGTCAACAAATGCAGAGTTATGTTTTAATTTTTTATATATATATTTTGTTTATGCATTTTCTCCCGTCCAATTGCTCGATTGCGTCACGCTTCCTCTCCACTAATGCCGATCCCCGCTCTGATTGAGGAGAACGAGGCTAACCCACGCCCCCTCCGACACGTGGGCAGCAGCCGTACGCATTTTGTCACCTACACTTTGACGAGTGCAATGCGGATCAGCACTGTGTACGGAGAGACACACCCTGATCCGCACTCTATTCCCATCTCTGTGCAGGCGCCATCAATCAGCCAGCAGAGGTCGTAATTGCATTAGTTATGAGAGAGACCCCATCCGGCTTAATGCCCCACCCCTGTCTGAACAACAGGCCAATCAATGTTTATGTGGCAGCTCAGCTCAATACGATGTATTCGAGATCCCAGCTCTGATTCCAGCGTGTGTTTTTACCGATACGCCACCTGAGCGGCGAGTTATCTTTATATTAGATTTATAATGTTGATACGTGTGTATGAACCTTTTCACTTTTACTGCTGACTTAATAATAAAGCACAAACTCTGACGCATGTGACTGCTCACCGCTTCCACGAGGCTGGTGGCGCTGCCCCTCTTCTGGTGGTACTGGTTCCGGTACTCGGGCGGTATCTGCAGGTGCACCGGCGAGTATCCGCTCTGCTGGTACTCCGACTCGTCCGTGTACCACGAGCTCTTCCGCACCGAGCAGTAGCTGCCGTTCGCGCCCTCCCGGAGCGGCCGGTCCACGCGGATCAGGGGCGTGTAGTAGGGGGTTCGGTCCTTGCTGACGGGCGTGGCGGGGGGCGTGGCCCACGAGCGAGTGGAGCGAGTCGGAGAGAGTCTGTGGGCTCTGCTCCAGTCGAGTCCCGCCACTGCCATCACCTGAAACAGAGCGGAAGTTCGTACGTACGCCACCTTCTGACGTTTTATTCTGCTATATTTATGATTCTAATAAGTTAATTTTACACGTTAATAATTTGTTTAAAGCATGAAATGACGACGTTACCTGGTGCTGCATCAGATGCAGAGGAAGAGCGGTTCTCTGGCGAGGAAGCTCATCCTGACTGCTCTGTCTGCGCAAACACTCAAAATTAAAGGACGGCCGCCGGTTACCTGAGCACAAATATAAATCTAATTAAAGTTTATTTGTCACATGCAGGTCATATATGGTCAAACTAGCGGTGAAATGCTATTTTTTATAACTGCCTGGTCACATTTAGTACTAAATAACAAAAGAAAAATGTAATGCACACAATATAAATAATATTTTACAAAAATATATAGAAAAATGTAAAGTGAGATGATACATAGAATAAAAAGAAGAGGGAAAAATGCAATATAAGGTGCAATATATATATAAAAAACTAAATGAGGTACAATGTAAGCCTATAATAGTTAGTTTCCTGGACGTTTCCTGTCCCTTCACACCCCTAATTAAGATCTTTAACGTGCTGGGTCAGCGGGGTCTCACCTTGCGGCGTGGGAGGAAGCCGGCGTCTCTTGGGTGACCGGTGCGGGTCGTGGTAAAGGGGCTGCTCGTCGTCCTCGTAGTAACCGTCGGGATGATGGTAGCCACGGGGAGTCTCGTACTCCTGGTCGCTGTTTTGGTATCTGATCAGAAAAGGGTCAGACGGGTTAGGGAAGAAGACGCGACGAAGCTGCAACTTCCCGGTGATACGGACACCGTACGCATCAACAAGATCTGAATGATCTAAAGTTGTGATATTTTAAAAAAAATTTAATGTCAGACCTCACGTATAGTAGATTCAGGAGGTATTTAGACCCTTTTACTTCCTGTGGAGTTAATATAGATCCTCTCCAAACATCAGTGTTGTTTTGGTTGTATGCTTCGGGTCACTGGTATGTTTTTTTTTTTTTTTTTTTTTACATAATCCAGTCCTGGCCAATTGAAGCTTCTCTCTCTCGTCACTGCTACCACGCCCACCTCCGATCGAGAAGGGCCAAGGCTGTCAGGGGCAGGGCCCTGTGCAGGCGCCTTAACCGGTCAGCAGAGGTCATAATTGCCCCAGTGATGAGGAACGCTGTTACAGCCAATTATGTATCTGTGTAGGCGTCTGGCCGGCTGATAGCAGACTGGTGGGCTAGCGTGTTTTACTGCTGCCCCAGTCTGAGTTTGTGCAACCTAGATGAGGCTTTCTTCAAGTGTTCCAGTCTGTTCTGTAAAGCACAGGGTCTGAAAACTGTTGTAAACAGAAAAAGTCACGTCCACGACTCGAATGGGGTCTGAATACTTTCTGAATCCACTGTACATGCCAAACTAGACCAGATACTAGCAAATAACACAGAATTACACTAAAGCACAAAGCTGGTGTGAATAATCACTGTGGTGCCACCACGCTTTGGCATTTATTGGCAAAATAAACAATTATTTGGCAGGAAGTGTTGGTGGAGCACTTCTCCAGGGACCCTGGTTCAATCATCCCCTCGGGTATCTACGTATCTATTCCCACTCCCTGCACTTGCAGTGCTGTTACCTGTCTCCAGACATGGTGCCCTCGTCCTCATAGAACTCCTCGCCGCTGTAGTACTCGGCAGAGTGGCGGTCCTCGTCCACCTCTTCCTCGCGCCGAATGGTAGGATGGCGCCTGTCGTTGCCGCGCGACCTGTGAGAAGCATAAGGGGTTAAAAGGGATCGGTTCAGAGACTTTGCGGCAAATCAGAGATGATGCAGCCATGCAGACGCAGAGCTTTAACGAGCAGCGATGCAGCAAAGATCCTCACAGTAACGTTAATGATGGAGCCTGATGGAACCTACCTAATATAGGTCTCGTAGTAGCGTCTGCTGCTCCGGAAAACAGAGGAGGAAGCGGATCAGTCGGGAGGACCGAGAGGTTAGGAGAGCAGAGGAGGAAAAGAAATCATTTACTTTCATTGAATTTAGTTTAAGTAAATGAGAAGCTTTGATGACGTCCACACAGAACGAGCTTTGTATCACCGTTGGCTAAAGGGTTCTGCTTTTTGTCTGTACATGTGATCAGCATCACATGTGGTAGAGCTTTAAGATGCCAATTCTGAAGCAGGGGCTTCTGTGTGAGGCTCACTCGACTGTGGACGGCATAACCTGCGTTCCGGTTCTTCTAAATTTAGTTCTAGTTTAAGGCGACAGTTTGGGTTTTCTTCCCGACTTTGGCAAATCGATTACTGAGGCTAAGGTAGTGGACAAGAATTCAGAAGACTGCTGGTTCAAGCCCCGTTTCCTTAACTCTCAATCGCCTGCACTGTGATTGGCCAGCCAAATTCTAGAGACGTAAACAGATGAGCAATGCACACTACAGAGACAGTTCTAAACGATAGGACTGCAACGAACCACAGCGAAAGCGCTGATCTCCAAACCCTCTCCATAGAGAAACCAAACGCTAACGTACTTCCATAAAAAGATTCTATAACTGTATGTAACATGGAGCTGTATTAAGCGTTCTCAAGCCTATTTTCAGCTCTAGTTAGGCCACTTTTCATGGAAGGATGCAAATAGCGCCACCTTCAGTCAAAAGGTGAGATACTGGACGGCACAAATGGAACTAGGTAATCTGAACTAGGTTACAGGATTAGTTGGACTAAACTGGACACTAAAAAGAATCGGCGCGGTATATTCACCTCTGTCCGTGCGGTGTCCTGGGCTTCTCACACTCCCCCGGGTGGTACGATCCTGGGTACCCGTTGGCCGGAGCGTGTTGGTAGTAGCGACCGTGGCCTCCGTTGGGCAGGACGGACACGTTGGCGTTGTTCAGGTTGATGTTGGTGGATTTGGGCGACTTGCTGTATGAATTGTGGTTGTTGTGATGGTGGTGGTGATGGTGGTTGTGGTGGCGGTGTTGGTGATTGTGCTGGGCCATGGCGTTGGCGCGATCCAGCCGGCCGACGGGCTGCTCCATGTGGGCGTAGTGCGGGGGAGGGTGAACCTGCAGGGGGCGCTGCGTGGCGTTGGTCTGGTGTCCGCGGTGGGGGTCGCCGTTGATGTGGTTCACGTGGTTGCCGAATATGCCGCCGTTCCGCTGTCGATAAACACCGACAAGCGTGAGACCATCGAGCCGTTGTTACTCACAGATACAGAATCATCATTTTTAAACGTTTATCTTACGACTTCATACTTTTGGTGTTAAAAAAAGAAAGAAAACAAAAAAACTGATGGCAAAATTAGGACAGCAGTGATCGCAGGGATGCATCTGAAAGCCGTGAACATGGATTTATATATTTATATATTTATATAAGTCGTATTTTTTATTTTATTTCTGGAAAAGTTGGGACATTTTGTAACACGCAATAAAAACAAGCATCTGTGATTGTTCGTTCTCTTGAAAATGAAATTAACTGACCAGCTTCATTATATTTTGTAAATAGAAGCACATTTATAATTTGGTCCCTGTAACACACACTCCAAAAAAGTCAGGACGGGAGTGTGTTCCATCAGCGTTCCTATTAATGAGACATTTTAATGATTTGGGAACTCAGGACACTAATTGCAGTACGGCGTCAATAGAAGACAGATCTGGACTGCAGGCAGGCCGGTCAAGCACACAAAATACAATTTTGTAAATAATTTGCTGTTGTTAAAATCTTAATTTCAAAATGAGGTAAAATTAGGTTTTGCATTTGACCCCTAATTTTACTCCTAATCTGGTCGTATCCGATAATACATGACATTAATCCGATTTGTATTCCCCCTAAGCACGTGTGCAGTACCGACCGCCTATTTTCACCGGCAGCAGGCAGGTCACACGGAGATCCGTATCGTGCACGGAGAGTCACTTAGGCGGGAGTATCAATCAGCCAGGAGGGGTCCTAACTGCAGCAGTTAGAAGGAATCCCCTCCAACTCTCCCGCCCTCCCAGGACGAGCCAATCATTATCCGTGTAGGCTGATGCCCGGCTGTCCGATAGCAGAGCTGATTCAAACTCGCAAAAGCACAGTTTTGGGTGACTTTAAACCTGGTCTGTTTAAATAATCAGCTCATGTTTAAAAATAAATTAATTAATTAAATGAACAGAAAAGAAAAGAAAAGAAAAGGAGCTGGATAAATTATGTCATGAGTGAATATGAGTGAATCTGCTGGACTGATCTATAACAGATCCATCCTGGACTGTAATGAACTGTGCTTCCCATCACTGCTGGGTCTATTTATGAATAAAAACCTGCAAATAAATGTAGGATTTAGTTTAATGGCCCAACAGCCTGTCGCTACGTTATTACAGCGTCCCGAAAGCTCTGTCGACCCCCTCCGGACAAAAAAGATAAAAATAAAAATAAAAATAACACCAGAACTCGTCTTCATTACCAGAAACCACAAAAGTGGGAGATTAAAACATCGATCGCTTGTGCAGAAGGAGCTCGTGAGGTGTAAATCCTTTACCCTATAAATCTCCTCATCCTCCTCGGGCATAAAGTCTACTAGCTCCTCGTCCTGGAGGTCACATGATATGGCGCGGCGGATTTCCGGCCCGATATCATGCAGCGTGCGGAGACCAGCCTGAAACCACCACAACACACAGGAGAGCTAAGAACCCGAGCCGCACACACACACACACACACACACACACACACGCCAAGCATCAACATGTAACAGGTGACAACACAACCCCCCCCCCGTCAGACAGGGACAGGGTGCGGGATGAGGATGTTTCACAGGAGACGGACAGACACGAAGGTTCTACACACGTCTCGGACCCGGAACAGAACAGACGCCGTAATTCTACCTGCATTCTGGACCGATCAGAGCCGATGCAGCTTCACAGCGCACGGAATGATAAACAGAACGTGTTAAACATGTAGATCTGTACAACACGCGTGTGTGATGAGCACATGAGCCGATGGTGTTATGGTGTTGACGTGACGGAGATGATGAAGATGCGTGAAGAGCTTTTAATAAAGATGGATGTAAACAAACATGTAAACAAAACAACATAGAAAACTGCTGTCCCCCCCCAATTTTCCTCCCAATCTAGTCATATCCAATTCCCAGATTGCATTTCGCTTCCTCTTTACTGCTGCAGACCTCCACTCCTGACCGGGGAGGGTCGTACGGAGATCCGTAACGCGCACCGACCTCTATTACATTTACATTTGCTGTATTTAAAGCGACTTACAGTTATGACTGAATACATTTTAAGCAATTCAGGGTTAAGGATCTTGCTCAGGGGCCCAACAGTGGCACTGTGGTGGTGGTGGGGCTTGAACCGGCAACCTTCTGATTACTAGTTCAATACCTTAACCACTAAGCAACCACTGTCCCTTCATTATATCCCATCTCTGCGCAGCGCCTCGACCAGCCAGCAGAGGTCGTAATCGCAGCAGGTATGAGGAACCACTACAGCCCTCCCTCCCTCAGACAAGCCAATCATCGTCTGTATAGATGCCCAGCTGCCCGATAGCACCTCTGCAATAGCAGACACAGCCCCCCACCCCTCCCCAAACATTAACACACACCACAACACACACGAACACCGAGGCACGCGGCCGCTGTCGTCCAGCCCGGCGGGTCTCACCTGCAGCGCGATGGCCGTGCTGGTCTGGGTCGGGTGCACTCCCACCAGTCCCTCCTCCTTGCGTTTCTTGAATTTCCTAAAGTAGTCCTGTATCAGGAAGGTGGCATAGAACTTCCCCACGGTTACCTCATCATCTGAACAGACAGACCACATACACACAGACACGCCTTCGGGGTCAGCACGCGGACTGAATGAGGCACAAATTCCCACACACACAGCGGCCTGCTCAGAAGAGCGGCTGTCGTTCTAATGAAACGATGGTTCTATTATAAAGCTCGCGCCTGTTTTTTTGTTTTTCGGGATGTTCGACCAGGTCATGGTCAGGCGTCCAATTACTTTTGGCCATACAGTGTATTTAAGTTGTAATGATATTGCGTTAACATGGGGCTCCTTATGAAGCTTACATTTAAAAGAAGCTTAAAATGTACAGTATTGTATAATAGTATTCGAGATGCTAAATTAGAGGGCCGTAAATTCTGCCAAAATTCTATTTGCTCTACCAGAATCCTTTAGCGTCACCGAATCGACTTTTTACTCATCCAGTGCTGATCGAAACTGAATTATCCTTCATTAAAAGTGTAATTCTGGTGAGAATCGGGGTTTAAGGATCAGTTTAATGAAACGGCTGTAATAAACGTATCGCTGAGGAGGTGTGTGTGTTCGTTAGAGTGGTTCTGAAGCAGGGTCTCGGTGTCATCGTTTAACAAGAGTTCGGGGACAGAGCTCGTAAGGAAGAGGCAACACTAGTTCCATGCCACCAGCCTAAAACAGAATTGCTTCAGAATATTCGCTTAGAGCTTTGGGTTAAAGACAGAGAGACACGGCGACGAGGAGCAGAAGCTGAGAAAGAGCTCGAGCACAGAGAGAACATGAGACATACAGAGACATGGAGAGAAAGAGAGAGAAACCGAGAGAGACAAAGACAGACAAAGAGAAACCAAGAGAGAGACCAAGAGAGAAACCAAGAGAGACACCAAGAGAGAAACCAAGAGAGACACCAAGAAAGAAACCAAGATAAACCAAAAGAGACCAAGAGAGACACCAGGAAAGAAACCAAGAAAAAAACCAAGAAAGAAACCAAGATAAACCAAAAGAGACCAAGAGAGACACCAGGAAAGAAACCAAGAAAAAAACCAAGAAAGAAACCAAGATAAACCAAAAGAGACCAAGAGAGACACCAGGAAAGAAACCAAGAGAAAGACCAAGAGAATAAGAGACACCAACAGAAGAAACAAGAGAACAAAAGACAGACCGAGAGAGACTAAGAGAGAAACCAAGAGAGACAGAAACAGAGACGGAGAGACAAAAAGAGAAACCAAGAGAACAAATTAGAGACCAAGAGACACAGAAACAGAGAAACTGAGAGAGACCAAGGGAAACCAAGAAAAAAAAACCAAGAGGGAAAACAAGAGAGAAACCAAGAGAAACAGAGAGACAGACAAAGCGAGACAGAGAGAGAAACTGAGAGACTGCATTAACAAGAAGAATACAGCAGGCCTATATGTGCCATGCAAACCTGAAGCTCAACACACACACACTCACACACACACACTCACACACACTCACACACACACACTCACACACACACTCACACACACACACACACACACTCACACACACACTCACACACACTCACACACACACACACACACACACACTCACTCACACACACACACACACAGAAAGCAAATAACAGCAGGTGTACAGAACGTTCTTTGTGTTTGCATAAGTGTGTGTGTGTGTGTGAGGCAGCAAGCAGCATGATCTAATCAGATCACTGTGACTGACCACCAGCAGGGGGCACCACTTGATCGAGCAGCTTCATGCTGGTCCTCTTCCAGATCTTCTTAATGACGGCGCGCAGCTCCTCGTTAGCTTGCTCCAGGTTACCTACACACACACACACACACACAACCTGAACTCCACGTGAAATAAAACGTCTCCCTGACGGCGTCCAGCGTGGGTGCAGATTGATGCCACGCCTCTGTGCTGGTGGGGAATTGAACTGCTCACCTTCTGTTTTGATCTTCAGCGCCGTCCTCACCAGGGCGAACAGAGTGGCGTTGAACATCACGGTGCCGTCGCTGTTCAGTGGCATGTTCATGGCTACCAGCCGCTGAGAGACACACACACAACCACGTTTAGGCCTCTATGTGTGTGTGTTCCTGCTTTATCTCTAAATTTGGTCATATCCAATTCCCCATTTTGAATCCGTTGACATTTTGTATGACCCCCGACCTGATAAGGATTGCCACACGCCCCCTCAGACGTGTCTAATCTGATGCCGCTTCTTATCACCTGTCAGTCTCGGGTTCCCACTCCTATCTAGGCTAAGCTCCATGCGAACCTGCCTCCCGCTCTCACAGTCGCCCGGACTGGTCCTGAAATCTCTCTTTGGAGTTTCTTTCGAGCCACCATGTCTATCCAGAAGTGTGACGTCCTTAATGTTTTAAATCAAGGGATAACGTTTTTAGTTTTCTGTGGTTTTATGTGATAGCGACACCCAGTGTCCAAACTAGGAAGTACTTTCTTTTTTCTGCATAATAACAGGTCAACTTTCATTTACTTTCTAAAATATTTCACAGGCCGTTTTAGTAATGGACTCCCCCCCCCTAAAACATAATTTCCCTAAGATCTAAATATCCACACGGTGTTTCCTCAGTAATAATATGCACTTCTGTTGCCTGGACAGTTTAACTTCAGTATTTATTGACAGCGCTGCTGCAGAGATGCTCCCATCAGATCAGGTGGTGTGTGTAAGAACCTTGCACGCCACTCTGTGTGGGCACAGCTTCCCGAAGCCCAGCGGAGGCTGGATGCGCCGCAGTAGAGTCACCACGTCTAAATGCTTTATTCTGCCCCTGAGAGACACACAGAGGATAAAAGGATGTACAGACAAGGACGTAAAGGGCCCAACAGCAGCAAGCTGGCAGAGGTGGGGCTTGAACCAGAAACCTTCTGATTACTAGTCCAGTACCTTAACCACTAGGCTACAACGTCCCTAAAGTATATACATATATAGTACAGTATATGGTATAGTTATTGTTTACAGTGATATGGATTGGGGACATCACACACTCACTTAGCCTCAGGATCGTATTCGGACCATATCCGCTTGAACTCGTCGAGGTGATGCGGCCCCAGGATCGACCAATCACGCGTCAGGTAGTCAAAGTTGTCCATGATGACGGCCACGAACAGGTTAATGATCTGGAAAACAAAAGTGTCCGAAAGCGTATAATAAAAATAATCACATTAGTGTGTTTCATTAGTGTGTGTGTGTGTGTGTGTACCAGGAATGCACAGAGCATGTAGAAGGTGATGAAGTAGATGATGGCGAAGCTGCTCCCACAGGTCATCTCCTCTCCGGGGTTATAGTCCGACTCTGGATCGCACAGCTTACCGGACATACATGCCAGCATGATATCCTGCCACGCTTCACCCGTGGCACACCTAACAACACACACACACACACACACACACATGTTGTTCACTGTTATCAACACTATTACTGCCGTTTGTAATTAAAACCGCTATATGAGAGACGTCGCATGAAATTTCATTGTACCTGGGTATAATGACTATATATTCTATTTCTTCCTATCGTATTCGATTCAATTCTATTTTATATCAAGGCTGACTGGTCAGTTTGGAGTGGATCCAGGATCAGCGAGGGTTCGGTACGAACCTAAAAAGCAGCAGCACAGCCTGGGGGAACGTCTGAAAGTTGTTGTTCCTGTTGATCTGTGTGCCGTCCACCATGGCGACCTTCCCGAATATCTGAAACACACACACACACAGATGATTCGGTCATCAGACATCAGACCGGTCACACCCGCCACCCCCCCACCTTGCATGTAGCCTGTGAAGCAACCTGTGAAGCAGCCTGTAAGCTCACCTGCATCCCGATGACGGCGTAGATAAAGAACAGCATGGCGATCAGCAGGGCGACCCACGGCAAAGCCTGAGGAAAACACAACCCGGGTGATTAGGACAGGTACAGAACCTCGAATTAGCATGTCATACCGCTGTGATATTATAACATCCCCGCTGCTGGTTAGCCTCAGCGGGAAGCGTGTTAGGGATTTTTCCCTACCAGCGTTAAATAACGTGAAGTGTTAATAGCTAGCTATTTAGATCGAATTATCTGATATTATAGCCGTGTTTCTCGTGTAGACCCTATAATTACAAGAGGTGTCCCAATACTTTTGTCTATGTAGTGTATTTGGGCGGATTGTGCCTGGAGGAGGGTGCAAAATAATGTGCAAATATATAATGAAGTCTGTGAATAGAAGGTATCATATCATGAGGGGTGAGGGGTGTGTGATCCTGACCTGGAAGGACTTGATGAAGGTCCAGAGGAGGGTGCGGATGCCCTCGCCCCTGTTGAGCAGCTTGACCAGTCGCATGACCCTGAAGAGGCGGAAGAAGGTGATGGAGATGCGAGAGCTCTCCTCCGTGTTCTGTTCGGGAAGGAGTCACAGAGAGTCAGACACACGAGAGACGAGGAGACACGAAGCGCCCGGTGATGCGGCAGTCGCCCGGCCAGAAGAGGGCAGCACAGGAGGGGTGAATATCAGCGCCAATGTGTTTTGGAATCACGTCCGAGGCTTTGACCGGTTCGAGTGACCCCCAGGCTCTCGTCTGGCCGGGGCTGCGGCATTTCCAGGGTCCTGCGGGGTACGAGTTAGCCCTCAGAACAGGAAGAGGAAGTGTGGAGGAGGGGCATGCTGGGGCGGAAACAACCCGGCCATACTTGATGGCGTGGGCACAAGCATGGCACCGTCGACCCCGAGTTACTGCATGCAATGTCACCGGGCCCCACGCCCTCCTGGTTCGGGATCAACCTGAGGTCCTTACCTGAGCTGACCCTGTGGGGCCCGAATCATGCAGTAGTGTCAGCGCTATGAACATACAGGGGGCCAAAACACCCCGCACACACACACACACACACTCACACACACTCGCTGACACGTTCTTCCCTCATGAAGATTTGGATTGTAAAGCGAATACAAACGAAAGTATGAAGACAAACCAAACCAAACAAAACCAGGTCTGGAAAAAGGGGGCGGAGTCATTAGATCAAAGGGAAGATCAAAGGAAACCTAATAAAAATGTAAGATATTAGAATAGCCGAGGCCCAAATGGAGGCAGAGTGTCTTACCCCCGACTCATCCACCTGCGGGGCCTCTGTGGGCTTTAAAATTAAAGAGCTGCGTTAATCTCTTACACACACACACACAAACAAACACACACACCACTCAAAAAAAACAAACTAAAACAAAACAATCTCATAATAAATCATAAATATTAAATAATAAATGAAATCAGGCAGAAAATTCGATCCCGATGCACGACGCGGTCCGAACGTCACCGAGCATCGAGATCTTCGCTCAGCATGTTCACAAAGCAACAGAACACAAACGTGGAACAGTGGGAGCTTAGCAATGGAGCTCTGGGCGATCCAGGCTCTGCCGTGCATCCACTGTCGGGCCCTCGAGCGAGGCCCCCGATCCTTTCGGCTCACGTGTGCCGTACAAGTACAAGGATTTCATCGTACTGCACACATGTAGACGTATACATGATCAATCAGGGCATTCTATTCTACTCTGTTGTATTCTATTCAAGACCACCGATCTCTGCATCACGCCAACTCAGGACGGCGTAGACGCACAACGCTCTACGGTCCACCATCAAACCGGAACAGAGCAAAGATGGAACATCAAATTTCATTCCAAATCGAAAACAAACGCTGACGGATAATGTCCTGTCTCAAATACGAAAATTCTCGCCCGTGTTTTGACCCGCCCTGACCCCCACCCCACCCACAGAATTGAGAACTGGTTGTTATGTTTCCAAACTCAGTTACCAGAGTCGTGTGTTTAGCTGCTTTACACTTCCACATCTTGGACATTTTGATTAAGCGATTGCTAACTGAATTGCCGTAGGATCGCTAGGACGCCTCATAGTGCAGATTAACCAGCAAACGTGAGGCGCTTAAATGCTACACGGATTAAAAACGTTAAATCGCTAAACACAAACATTACAGTTTGAATTTCACAGCAAATTGCCGTGAATTAGCTCAGGACTTAGTCATGAACGTCTGAACGTAGCTTAGATAATATCTGCGTTCTTCTAGTTGAGGCTCGTTACGATGATGACCCCTTACACCCCTAGAATCATAGAGTCCTTTCTTCTCTACAGGCGTCCTCATTGCACTGGCGTTTTTTAAATCTACCTACCGCAGCACAAACAGGAAGCACATGCGCGTACGCACACGCTCAGGTTCCGCGCACCTGATAATCCGTTATGGCGTAAAATCATGTACCTGATCGTTGACTAATAAAAGGACACATGCTTTTGCTGCTAAATGGCGCTGCGCATCAGTTGCACGTCTGTTCTCGTTAGCATGCACGTTTTTAGCGCTTTGTTTAGTAAACATGGCCAAAGCTGTGAGAAAAGAAATCTGAACGGAAACCTATTAAAATATATATGAAGTATAAATGAGGCCCAAAAAAGTCTTACCAACTCTTCCCCCTCCGCCGGCTTTAAAATCAAAGAGCTATGTTAATCAGCCGCACACACACAGCGTTAACACACCGCTAAAGCTTTAACGACAGGTACAGTGCCCGCGCAGTTTAGCAAAAAAGCTAAAAACAAGAATTTTACTCCTGTTCACACTGTATGAAGATTTTATTATATTATTATTAACACATTCTGAGCATGCTCAGTGCACATTGGACGCTGCTGGTCCCAGTAGTGACACTTCTTATCATTTGTAATGGATGTAACACAAGCGTGACCTTCCTGACAGTCGTGTCCCTTTAATTCACACACACATATACACAAACACACACACATATAGACATACACACATATATATACACACACACACACACACAAAGCAGAAGCTTTTTCCTTCAGCAGGAGGTAAGAGGACAGACTCCAGACAGGCGAGGCCGTCCTCACTGAACCCCGCGCCCGTACCTGTCCCGTGAGCCGCGCGCTCGGTGGTCCGGGTGTCTGAGTGCTCTACCTAAAGCTGTGCTGACCCACAGTCCCACATGGGCATTTCTCAGTCAGGCCCACTCAAGACGTTTAGTTATGATACAGAATAATCAGGACGATTTTGAGGTAAGAAAGTAATGAGATGCAGAAGATGATCTGAAGCATTCTAAGCTTTTCCAGCATGCATCGTGCATTCAACCAGCAGACAAGCGTTTAGGACCAGCCCCCCTTTACCCCCCAAACACACACACGCTGGCTCGAGTAACCTGCCACTCATCCACACAGAGGAAACGTTACGAGCTCAGATTTTCATCCTCATGCGAGTGCTGTATCAGAGGCGCCTCACGGGGGCGCTCTCACGCAGTCCGAAACAAAACAAAGAAAGACTAAAGAGTAAAAAGAAGCGGCGCCGGGAGCAGCGTGGAGACGAGCCGTCATGCAGCCTGACTCCAATCAACACACCTTCACTACCCACAATCCCTCTCTCTCTCACCTGAGATCTAAACGCTCACTGGAGGAAGCAAAGAGCAGAACAGAGACAGACCATCACACACCGTACACACAACAACACACACAGATCTCCGTCTCACCCACTGCCCTCTTACTGACCAGAGAACACAGAGGACCCAAAATCCCTGAAACAAAAAACAGAGAACCCAAAACATAGAGAACCCAGAAAACCCAGAGAAACTAAAGAACCTGGAGACCCCAGACACCTCAAGGACCGCAAAGACCCCCAAAAACAGAGACCCCAGAAAACCAAAAAACAACCCAGAAAACCCAGTGATCCAGAGAACCCTGGATGACCCCAGAAAAACTGGAGACCCCGGAGAAACCAGAGAACCTGGAGACCCCAAGGACCCCAAAGACACCCAAAAAAACAGAGACCCCGGGAAACCCCAAAAATTCTGAAGACCCCCAGAACCCAGGAAACCTAGAGAACACAGAAAAAACAGAGAACCCAGAAAACCTGAAAATCCCAGAAACCCCAGAACCCAAATACCCCCAAAAACCTAGAGACCTCAGAGAACCCCAGAACCCAGAGACCCCAGAAAACCCAAAGAATCTGGAGACCCTAAAACCCAGAAACCCCAGAAACCTCAGAAACAGTGCACGATGTGTTTATCAGCCGAGCAGATCCGAATCCCTTTTCATGAACTCAGTACTAACACCAGTTAGTGTAAGATTATGAACGCACTACATTGCTGAAAGTATTCGGACGCCTGACCATGAGCTTGTCCAAACTGTATTAAAACGAGTGACCTCTACATGACCTTTCCAGGACAGATCTCTATCTCTAAAGCTAACACTTCTGTCCTGTATGCGACCGGACCCCGGGTCAGACCCTACGCCCCGGCGCGTCGGCCCTACTCCGATCTCCGCGGCCGCTCTGTCTGGAGGTGAGCAGGGAGGAAGGACGGACAGACGTGAGGCACAAAACCCAGCAGTCACTGACCGAGGAATGGAACACCTTGTCAAGCGCCATCTGCAGAACACGAAGTAGCGTTAGCATGCATACAACTACTTCTACCCAGCATGCACGTGGGTAACGGCACACATATACACACACACACACCAGTGCAGATGTGAGACGTGCTGGATCGGACCACGAGGTAAAAGCTGATCCAGCAGGTTTATATCTGTACCAGGAACATTCAGTGATGGATGAAACGTGATTCACGAGGACTTTAACACGTCAGTATGTACAAATATTATTTATATTATTCCTTACTAAGGAGGAAATACCATATATGGTCGAAAGAATCTGGACGCCTGACCATGAGCTTGTTGGATGTCCAGTTTCAAAAACCTCTGCGTGATCTTCTCGGCTCTTTTGAGAAGCTTCTCAGAGAGCTTTGAAGTGTGTCTGTGTATGGGAATTTGTGCCCCTTTTAGTCAAAAGGTGACAGCATTTATATGGCTGGGCATTGATGGGCATTCCAGAGCTGGTGAGTGGCGCTGAGGTCAGGGCTCTGTGCAGGACACTGGAGTTTCTTAATGTCTTTACAGGACAGGACCTTCCCTAAACTGTTGGTACAAAATCGGAAGCATATCATTTCTTTTATTTGATTGATTTATTACGCCTGTTAGCGACTGTTGTGGATCCATTAAAGTCCTGGTGAAATCCTCACAATAACTACAGACCAGCACAGAGAGACACGGAAAACACCGAGAAGCACTGACGCGGACACACACACACACACACACGTGTACCGTGCTCACAGTCACACACACACACACACACACGTGTACCGTGCTCACAGTCACACACACACACACACGTGTACCGTGCTCACAGTCACACACATCCACACAGGGACACAGACACATGTAAACTGTACACACATATACACGATACAAACACCTACAGGAACACACACACGTGGACTCATGGGACGAATGGGAACTCCAGAGAGACAGCCTCGCAGCTCAGACAGGCGTGGCTCAGATTCACTCCGGGTCAGCGAAGGCAGAGGTCAGAGTCAAATCGTGCGACTTCATCACTGGTCTTGGTTTTGAAAGGGTTTCTGTGTTTTGATTTAGTAACGCGAGGGCGAGATCCTAAAGGCGCATTCACAGGAGAAGGAGCCAAACCACTTTTGCTGTCTGTGACTTAGGGCGTGGCAACACAATCCTTTTATTTTGGTCACGGCTAACTCCTATGAGTTAATACGTTTAGGTATAATTTTTATTTATTCGGGATTAATACTGTTTATGGTAAGTTAAAGGAAATGTGACACGTGATATCACATGATAAAATTTCCACTAGCTGGACACGTATGGAAAGCTTCACCTTCGCTGACCCGGGGTGTCGGTCGCAATCAGGACGAGCTACATATAATTATAATTGTAAAGGGAAGCTAACAGGTTGAAGAAATGAACGACAGATCATAACGCTAATCAGCAGTCGTGTATTTTCTCCAGCGCTTGTGATAATCTGTTCTGATTCAGGACAGTACTGAGGACAGTAACACTGAGGAAGAGGAAAGACAACCACCGTTCTGGTGCTGAAACGTTTATAGCCTGAGTAACTGTGTGTTCACGTAGATCAGAACACTGTCCTGTTTTCTGCTGGATTTTCCCCCCTTTATCTCACAATTTAGTCATATCCAATTCCCGACTGTGAAGCGCAAATCCTGATTTGATCAAGGAGAGTCGGCAGAGAGTGGCCGCTTTGTATCACCTGACAGAGCCATATCGTAAGCTTCCAACCTTCTGACCCTCCCTCCCTCAGACACCACCGTGTTCGTGTGGACGCCCGGTCGGTGGCTCTGCTGAGATTCCTTTCCTCCCTTTTTCTCCAGATTTAGTCGTAGCCGGTTCCTCTCCTGCTGCAGGACACGCCCTCCCTGCGACGCCTTCTTATTCGCCCGTACTTCAGTGGATTCGCTTTGAAGAGTCATGCTCTGATCTCCACGTTTCCGTACAGGCGCCTCGGACCACTAACCAGGGTCCTTGCGCGGCGTCGAAGACCCCGCCCACTTTATTTTTAGTCATGTGTTTTCCCTCCCGGCAGACTAGTGGCCGATTTTGTCTGCCGCCCGCTAGGGGGCGCCCAGCCGACCAGCAGCAGAGCTGAGATTCTAACGATAACGGGCGCGGCTTCGATCTACGTGAAGACGGTCGACTAACAGGAGCGTTTTCAGATCAAAATGATTTCAGTCTCACAAAAATGATTGGCAGTGATTAGAGAATCAAACACAGCACGTGTCCATACTTGCCTGAAATATTTTCTAAGGAAACAAAATTAGAACGAGTGTTAGGCAAAAATAACTAAATAAATACTACAGACGTGTCACATGATCAGTATCCAGTACATTAAAAACCAAAGACTTCAGTTCTGCCGTGTAAATTATTGATAATATATAAGTGTTCACCCAGCTTTTAAAGTTTCATTATATTTGACATAAGCAGGATTATTCAGAACATCTCAGTTACACGTTCAGTCACAAGAACAGGACGATCACAGACACTGTTAAACAAAACCTCGCAAAAATAAAACAAAACACAGTGGGGGGCGAGATGGGAAGAATTTCTTCATTTTCTTTTACACACCGGAGGTGTAAGAAACATCAGGACCGAGAACTTAACATCTGCTCGGTGTCAGTGGGTGGATTTGCGTGTTCGGAGGCGGAACTGACCATCCGATCCAATTCCCAAGCTTACAGACTCCACAGGCCAACTCGTCTGAGCTGAATATCGTACAACAGATCGTTCTCTATATGGCCTAAAGTGTTGGGACGCCTGACCATGAACTTGACGGACACCCACATTAAAATTGATTGACCTGTCAGGGTTTTTTTACGCTGCTGGTGGATCCCTGATTGCAGGTGAGGAGGGTATATTGGTGCTCACGCCTCCTCAGACCCGCACCAACCCTTAGCGGAACCCTTTTTCATCCATGCACTCTGCACAGGCGCCTCTCTATCTGCTAATCAGGGTTCTTACACAGCGTTTGAAGACCCCGTCCGCATAGTCCAGTCATCCCACCCTAGCAGAACCGTGTCTGCTGCAGGCACTGCCAATTATGCCCGCTAGATGGCGCCCAGCCGACCAGTTCTGTGGTCTCACTGTGTAACAAAAAGTCTCCACAAGGGGGCGTTCTCATACAAGTTTATTTAATTATTATTATTTTGCTCTGCGAGGAAAAACCCTGCTCTATGTGATCTTCCAACAAGTACGTCTGTGGGAATTTGTGCCTCGCTGATGAAGCGTTCATATGGCCGGGCACTGACGTCCACAGTCGACGTTCCGGTTCATTCCAGAGCTGCTTAATGGGGCTGAGGTCAGGGCTCTGTGCAAGTGTTGTCATTCTAAGTGGTGTCCCAATACTTTTTCTATATAATGTTTACGTATCTGATGAGAGGGGGGTTCTGGTTTTAGATTGGTGTTGCGGTGAACCGCTGCATGCATGCTCAGAGGTTTAAATCCTATCAGGTTTCAACACTAACGTAAACAAACACGGACCAGTTTCCTGACGGTTAGCCAATAAATGAGTCATTGGAGTCCCGGCCAGCATAAGCAGTGTCTGTTCTTCAGCATCACGCCTCCACGTTTGTTTGTTTGTTTTTTGCGAGATTTCATAAAGAGGAGAGAAGGTCGTCATACTCACGTTAGCTTCGGTGATCGCAATGTCTACGACGCTACCGACTACTATTAAGGCATCGAACGTGTTCCAAGCATCAGTGAAATAATGCTGTTAATGCAAAACCACACATCACACGGGGCAGGGAGGGGGGGGGTGTTTAGGGAAGGAGCAGAAGATGGACCAGAGAGAGGTGATGGAGGACACAGAAGGAAGGGTCGAGGAGAGACAAGAGAGAGACGCAGAAGTTAGAACAGGTCTGAAGAAAGGTTCAGAAGTCGGGCCGAACCCGAAACGCCACCCTGAGAGAGATCAAAGCCGCGTGAGGAAGCTCCGGCGGGACGGAGAGAGAGGGGGGCGCGGCCCGTGCCCGGGCTTTACTTACGTCGGCCTCGGTGAGGGCAATGTCGACCACGCTGCCCATCACCACCAGGGCGTCGAACACGTTCCACGCGTCTTCAAAATAACCCTTAGACAGCGAGGCAGCGGGAGTTAGGTACGACCGTCATGGACGTCCGGCGCCGCCGCACAGACACTCAGCACCCCCCCCCGGTTCAACTCAGTGGTTATAAACATTTTACTTTTTTAAATCATGCATTATACTGTATAACACAAACCGCGTTTCCAGAAAAGTTGGGACGTTTGGTAAAAAAAAAAAAAGTTTTCCAGTGTTTTTACTGATCAGCTTCATTGTAGTTTGTAAATAAGAACACATGCAGAATTTGATGGCTGCAACACACTCTGTATTTCGTGACGCAGTGGCGGGCTGTGTTAAGTGACGACGGTTTTCTGAAGTTCTCCCGAGCTGAAATACTTGCCTATATTTAAGATGGAGGTTTCTCATTCACAGTCACACGCATTCAACAGTGGTTTCCAATTTTGCCTTATACAGACTGAGATTTACTGAATCTTTTTACAATATTATGTACAGTAGATGGTGAAAAAGTGAATTATATGCAATCGAGCATTGAGAAACATCCTTAGTTGTAGAGTTTGGAACACAGTAGTGAGCCACAACCCATCGTCCCTTGTACAGACTGATCCTTTGGTCTATTTTCCTTTAATACACAATCATGATTCCCTCACCTGTTACTAACTCACCCGCTCATAGTGGAACGTGAATATTTTACGAACTTCTAACTCTGCCTCCGTCCCGACTTTTTTGGAGTGTGTTGCAGGAATCGAACTCTAAATGTGTTTTTATTTACAAACTACAATGAAGTTGATCAGTAAAACGTTGGAAATCTTTTCTTTCTGCTTTTATCTATTAAATAAAGACTTAAGAGAATGAGCACATCGCAGATTGTAGTTTTTATTGCGTTTTACAAAACGTCCCAACTTTTTCGGAAGCAGGGTTTGTACGTCTTGTGCTAGCGATGCCCGGTCACGCCCACACACATGCCGGCGTGGATCCAAACCAATCGACATATCACATTCCTGAAATTAAATCGTACATGCGTTCATTTTGATGATATTTGGTTATGCCTTCGATTGCTTTAAAATATTCATCCTAGCTTAAACATCACCATGTTCATATATAATTTACTGAGACGTATTTATCCTAAGACCTGGTGGTCAAAAAAATACATAATACGCCTTTAATAGCAGGACCAACACAGCCGATGGTGCAAAAGCTCAGTCACACTTATTGGTATTGAACCCTCGTCAATTCAAGGTGACCAAAAGTCCAGGCGTGTGGGTAAGACGGGCATCGCTGTTTTATTTTTACTGCAACCAACGTCTAACTACATCACTGAATTCTGCAGCATGCACCTCAGCATTTTTAAAAAATGCTGAACAGAATAAATAAAACTAATAGAAGCTAGACGAGCGAGAGAAAGCATCTGAACACAGCACACCAAACTCAGCCCCTTTTCCACCGACACGCTGCCGCTGCTGATGCCCGATCCAGAACCGCTTCATTTATTTCAACATGTATTTAAACATGCTCCTAAACCGCTTCTTTTCACCTGTCTGAGATGGATTCTCATACGAAAAGTTGTGCACTGCTCTCCATTATTCCCTATCTCTGTGCAAGTGTCTCCACCACTCAGCAGTTTTTTTAAATCCTGCGTCTTTTAAATGTTGCGTTCCTGGTATCGTATAAATTCTCTCCTTTTAAACTGTGCTTTTATTGACTCTGTAAATGTTGTTGTGATGTGACTCAGTGGGGCTCCGTATAGGACTGAGTTAACAGTATTTAAATATTACATTTGTCCTGTCTGTCCTGTTTCTGTCTAATTTTAAGAAATTGTTCTATATTTGTTGTTCTCTCTCATAATTTAGCTAATTTTTAATGAACTGTCTTATGCTGCTCTCTTTGTTTTTATCTTAATTATTCTTGATGTTGATGTACTATTTCGATTTTGTACTATGATTTGTATGATGTACGTATTTGTTTTGATTATTTGTCTTATGTAAAGCGTCTTTGAGTATCTTGAAAAGCGCTATATAAATAAAATGTATTATTATTGTATTATTAAAAAACACATTTGGTTCTTTACGCTCGTCCCGCCAGTCGTGCTCTTAGTGTGCACTCAAAAGCCCTTGATGTGATCCTGCTCTCAAATGAAAGCATGGCAGACCTGAGCCAAAGCTTAGCATCTTATAAAAAAAATATGGTTCTAAGGGAAAGCATAGAAGCTAAAAACTACCCCCATACACCCTTAAAAATAAACCAGAGCAGTTCACATGTGTTCCCATTTCCTTAAATTTGCCAAATTTGTGTGTATCGCATGTAAACCAGTACTAGTTCTCTATGTGCGATCGTTTATTTACGTCTGTAAATGCTCAAGAAATCGACTTCCGGCTCCTAAACCGGTGAGAACGGCACGGGCTCTGGGTCCGGAGCGGCAGCGGCAGCGTATGGACGGAAAAGGGATTAACTGTGTCTCTTACAAGCGTTCTGTCCTTCTTCTCTACACACAGCTGGGCGCGGGGAGAAGGAAGTGGAGCTCATTACCATATACGCACATATAACCAGAATTTGGTTAATAACACGGGTGAGAACATTAGAAGCAGTCAGGACGTGTGTGTGTGTAGGTGGAGGATGGACGTTCGTACCTTGGGTTTGAAGGCGATCAGCTTGAGGACCATCTCTACAGTGAAGACGGCGGTGAACAGCATGTTCAAGATGTCCATCACGTGGTTAAACGTCTGAGACTGACCGTAGTGCTGCCGACACACAGGAAATGATGCGTATGTGATAATATGTGGACCGGGATCAGTAACGCCTGTGCCGTGTGCCAGGTTTATCCTGGTCAGGGTCACAGAGGGAACGTAACATGTGTAGATGAGGTTGGTACCTGGACGGCCAGACAGAGCGTGTTGAGCATGATGAGGACGAACATGATGTACTCGAACCCGGTGGAGTTCACCACGTACCAGAACTTGTACTGGTAGGGATTTTTGGGGATGTAGCGCCTCAGAGGGCGAGCCTTGAGCGCGTACTCCACGCACTGACGCTGCAGGGGGCGAAAAGAAAGCATCACAGCAACACCAGCAGCACAGGATGGTCAAAAGTATTGGGACGCACATTTTCTCGATCTGTCACAACCACCGGAACGCTCACACACGCACACACACCTGGTTCTTGTCGAGCTCACAGTTTCTGTACTCCTTCTCTCCCTGCTCCTGAAACGTCACGATGACGAAACCGACGAAGATGTTCATCATGAAGAAGGCGATGATGATGATGTAGATGATGAAGAAGATGGAGATCTCCACCCGGTAGTTGTAGATGGGACCAAAGTTCTCTCTGTTCGAGTCGATGGCCTTGTACAGGAGCCTGGAGGAGATGCATTATAACGTTTGGTGATGATTTTCAGACCCAGTTTAACAGCACAGCAGAGCATAGCGCAATTATTATTTATAAAACTACAACTAACTAATTTCTCCTGTAATAAATGAAACTTATTTTGTCCGGCCTGTTTCCACTAAGCCCGTCAGTGGGGGCAAATACTTTTATGCAGATGGTATAAATAAACCGCTGTGCAATTCAGAGCAATTAGTGCACAGCACCCGCGGCACCATCGTCTCACCTCCTTCCTTCCAAACAACAGCAACGATCACAGTAATTACAGCCCGACTGAACCACCATCATCAGCCCTCAAACACTGTTATTAAACACCAGGGCTGGAAACACCGGCCAGTTCAGATCCACACACCAGTCTCAATATTTGTGCAGCGGCTGCACTCATACACAACAGTGTGTCGGTACAGGAGGCGTGGCCTAAATACCTGTCAGTCCTAGTAAACGAGGTGTGGCCTCTCTACTCGTTGGTACCAGTAACAGAGGTGTGGCCTCTCTCTACCTGTCAGCTCTAGTAAAAGAGGTGTGGCCTCAATACCTGTCAGTCCCAGTAACAGAGGTGTGGCCTCAATACCTGTCAGTCCCAGTAACGGAGGTGTGGCCTCTCTACCTGTCAGTCCCAGAAACGGAGGTGTGGCCTCTCTCTACCTGTCAGCTCTAGTAAAAGAGGTGTGGCCTCAATACCTGTCAGTCCCAGTAAAGGAGGCGTGGCCTCTCTACCTGTCAGTCCCAGAAACGGAGGTGTGGCCTCTCTACCTGTCAGTCCAAGCAAAGGAGGCGTGGCCTCTCTACCTGTCAGTCCTTGTAAAGGGGGCATGACCTCTCTCTACATGTCAGCCCCAGTAAAAAAGGCGTGGCCTTTCACTTCTCATTCCTAATAAAGGAGGCGTGGCCTTTCCACTTCTCATACCTAATAAAGGGGGCGTGGCCTCTCTACTTCTCATTCCTAATAAAGGAGGCGTGGCCTCTCTACTTCTCATTCCTAATAAAGGGGGCGTGGCCTCTCTACTTCTCATTCCTAATAAAGGAGGCGTGGCCTCTCTACTTCTCATTCCTAATAAAGGGGGCGTGGCCTCTCTACTTCTCAATCCTAATAAAGGGGGCGTGGCCTCTCTACTTCTCAATACTAATAAAGGGGGCGTGGCCTCTCTACTTCTCATTCCTAATAAAGGGGGCGTGGCCTCTTTACTTCTCAGTCCTAGTAAAAGAGGTCTGGCCTCTTCACCTGTCACTCCCAGTAAAGGAGGCGTGGCCTAAATACCTGTCAGTCCCAGTAAAGGAGGCGTGGCCTCTCTACCTGTCAGCTCTAGTAAAGAAGGTTTGTGAGGCTCTTACGCTGGCCAGCCCTCGAAGGTGGACACGGTGAACAGCGCCATCATGGCCATGAGCACGTTGTCGAAGTTGAAGTCGCTGTTGTGCCAGTGGCGCTTCTGAATGACGGGCTGGTTCATGTCGCCGTCCTTATACATGATGTACAATCCTCTGGTGGAGAGAGAGAGAGAGAGAGAGAGAGAGAGAGAGAGAGAGAGAGTGTAACATCCTGAACCCAACCTACCTGCTGCAGGAAATCTAAATAATAATAATTTTCTAGCGTGTGACGTGAGACTGACTTGCACTCGTCCGGGTTCGATTTGGCCTCGTCGCTGCAGCGGTAAAACTTCCCCTGTGGAGCAGAGGGAATTAGGAACACCTATCTGGTACCTACATTTATTACTGTACAAGCTGCACATATACAATTACTGACTGTAGATCATTTTGTTTCTTTGTGCACTTTGTCACCCCTCAGAACCCCATTTATTAATATCAATTAGGGTTTTGACAGCAGGTGTAGCAGGTGCAACAATGTTGTTGGGATTTTTTCTCTAGTCTTTTATGATCACAAGAGCGCTGTTCTCCCGAGATGTTTAAAAATCCCAACAACACTGCTGCACCTGATACACACATTTAGACAACCACTGGTCAGTGGGGGTTCCCGTCTGACCGATAAATTAGGTACGGGAGAAGGTGTGGGGAGGGGGGAGGGGCTGCACATGGAAACTGAGTATATCCAAATGGGATTAATGGGAACTGACCTTAAAGAGCTGCACGCCGATGCAGGCAAACATGAACTGGAGCAGCGTGGTGACGATCATGATGTTTCCGATGGTCCTGATGGCCACAAACACACACTGCACCACGTTCTGCCGGGAGCAAACAATCACACACTCAGCGACTGTATCGGGTACAGCAGGATTCACACGCTTTAAGCCTCTGACGCGCATCAGAAAACTGCTTAAATTCTTAATAGAGGAAGATGACGATCACTGAGCGAGAGTACGAGACGGCCAGAACAGGAAACGAGCTGCTGAGCTTCTGTGTTCTGTACACACACTGTAACTCCAGGGAATTTTTTGTACCTTGAGTCCTTTGGCTCTGTTGATGGCTCGGAGTGGCCGCAGGACTCTCAGCACCCGCAGGATTTTCACCACGGAGATGGCCGACGACCTGCGCGACACACGTACGTACACACGTATCACACATATAGCGCAGACGTACACATTCAGGTCCCAACGGTGAGGATCGGGAGAGGACCTGACGTCACAACTCCAACTTACTGTATCCCGAACGACACCAGAGAGACTCCCACCACCAGCAGGTCCAGCAGGTTAAAGTAGTTCCTGCAGAACGCCCCCTTGTGGAGAAACGCCCCGAACGTCATCATCTAGGAAGTGAGGAGTTAAACGTCAGCGGAAACACACTCCACACGAAAGGCTGTGAAACGTGGTGAAGGTTGTCGGTTACCTTCATCACGATCTCGAACGTGAACACACTGGTGAAGACGTAATCTGCGTAGCCCAGGACCTGAAAATGAATCAGACGGTTACGGCGCTTCACCTACAACAAAATCCACACTGTAAAGATACGGCCAAAAGTATTCGGACACCCGACCGTAATATCTTTATTTTTTTAATGCGTTTTCTCCCCATTTTCCTCATAATTTAGCGCAGTCAGTTAGTCTTCCGCTGCTGAGGGATACCCGGGTGCATCCGAGGAGGGCACGTCACTGCCCACACAGCGTATAAGGATCACACCCACACACAGTCCGGTCGTCCCATCCTAGCAGATACGGTGGCCAATTAGTATCTGCTGCAGGCACTGCCAATTATGCCCGCCAGATGGCGCCCACGCCGAGTTTCAAACCGAGGAAGTTCAGAATCTCAGCGCTGGTGTGCTGATGTTGGTGTTCCGGTTCATCCCAGAGCTGTTGAGTGGGGCTGAGGTCAGGGCTCTGTGCAGGACACTCTATGCAGACTCAGCCATGCTTGAACAAGAAAAGGGCCTTCCCTAAACTGTTGCTGCAAAGTATAAAGCATGCCATTTATTTGATGTAATTAAATAAATAAATAAGTGGAACAGTAACACTGATGGAAAAGTTGCTAATTAAAAAACAAAAACATCCTAAGTGTGTGTGTGTGTGTGTGTGTGTGTGCGGACTTACGATGTTGCGGAAGGACAGGGTTCTGATAGGATCCTCAGCAGCGAGAGAGGCGGAGCTGAGCATGATGAATACCAGGATGAAGTTGGTGAAGATGTGATGGTTTATCAGCTTGTGGCACGCGACACGAATCCTACAAACACACACACACACACACACACACACCGAGTGAAGGTGCGTCCAGAGGAACTTTCATTACATTTGTATGTGTGTGTGTGTGTGTGTGTGTCGTACGGGTTTGTTTTGCTGAAGATGAAGAAGGCGCTGCCCTCCGGTATGGGTGTGATCTTCTCCTTCCTCACCAGCTCTGACATTTTGGGACGGGGTCCCGACGGAGCCTCGTCCTCCTCGTCCTCTTCTGTCACGCACACACACACACACACACACACACAGAGTGAATGCTAATTCAACAAGCAGAACACACCGATCACTCACATACGTAATGTATGCATGTATACATTTCCACACGCAGTACCTGCATTGTTCTTCTCGTCTTCATCTGCACCCTGAAAGTAGGAATATTAATATTATAATTATTATTATGGCACTGTTCATGACGTGCTGCACTCTTCAATATTCTAAAAAAACTGTGACAGTTTCTGTGGGACTGAGGAAGGTGTGGTGTGGCGTCTGTTCGTGTATGGTGTGGTTGAATGTGTGTGGTTGCCATAGGTAGTTGTATGTGGGGGGGGGGGGGGGGGGGGGTGTATAGTGTGTAATTGTATGTGTGTGGTTGCCATAGGTGTTTGTGTGTATATGTGTGGTTGTGTGTGGTGTGTGGTTGTGTGTATAGTGTGTGGTTGTATGTGTGTGGCGTGTGGTTGTGTGTGTGTGTGGTTGCCATAGGTAGTTTGTGTGTATATGTGTGTGTGGTTGTGTGTATAATGTGTGGTTGTATGTGTGTGGCGTGTGGTTGTGTGTGGTGTGTGGTTGTGTGTATAGTGTGTGGTTGTATGTGTGTGGCGTGTAGTTGTGTGTGTGTGTGGTTGCCATAGGTAGTTTGTGTGTATATGTGTGTGTGGTTGTGTGTATAATGTGTGGTTGTATGTGTGTGGCGTGTGGTTGTGTGTGGTGTGTGGTTGTGTGTATAGTGTGTGGTTGTATGTGTGTGGCGTGTGGTTGTGTGTGTGTGTGGTTGTGTGTATAGTGTGTGGTTGTATGTGTGTGGCGTGTAGTTGTGTGTGTGTGTGGTTGCCATAGGTAGTTTGTGTGTATATGTGTGTGTGGTTGTGTGTATAGTGTGTGGTTGTACGTGTGTGGCGTGTGGTTGTGTGTGTGTGTGGTTGCCATAGGTAGTTTGTGTGTATATGTGTGGTTGTGTGTATAGTGTGTGGTTGTATGTGTGTGGCGTGTGGTTGTGTGTGGTGTGTGGTTGTGTGTATATGTGTGGTTGTGTGTATAGTGTGTGGTTGTATGTGTGTGGCGTGTGGTTGTGTGTGGTTGTGTGTATATGTGTGGTTGTGTGTATAGTGTGTGGTTGTATGTGTGTGGCGTGTGGTTGTGTGTGGTGTGTGGTTGTGTGTATATGTGTGGTTGTGTGTATAGTGTGTGGTTGTATGTGTGTGGCGTGTGGTTGTGTGTGGTGTGTGGTTGTGTGTATATGTGTGGTTGTGTGTATAGTGTGTGGTTGTATGTGTGTGGCGTGTGGTTGTGTGTGGTTGTGTGTATATGTGTGGTTGTGTGTATAGTGTGTGGTTGTATGTGTGTGGCGTGTAGTTGTGTGTGTGTGTGGTTGTGTGTATATGTGTGGTTGTGTGTATAGTGTGTGGTTGTATGTGTGTGGCGTGTGGTTGTGTGTGGTTGTGTGTATATGTGTGGTTGTGTGTATAGTGTGTGGTTGTATGTGTGTGGCGTGTGGTTGTGTGTGGTGTGTGGTTGTGTGTATATGTGTGGTTGTGTGTGGTGTGTGGTGTGTGTATATGTGTGGTTGTGTGTATAGTGTGTGATGTCTGGATGTTGTGTGTATATGTGTTTATGTGTGTGGTTTGAGTGTGCACGTGTGTGTGGGGCTGAGTGTGTATTTGTGTGGTTGTGTGTGTGTGTGTGTGTGTGTGTGCATACCTTAAACTCTTCTTCGTCTTCTTGCTTGTCATCCCTTAAAAAAAACACACACAGGTTACGATTGTTGTTTATTTTTCGCTACTTACCGAAAACGTTTTGTTGAGGGGTCGTGGCCCTTCCTTTATAACACCTTCCCTAAATATATGTTTTTAGTTCTTGACCCCAAGACACACACACACACACACACACTGCAAACGCAGACCAACATCTCAGACCAAACTCACAATATGTTATTATATTCCCCCGTGTTCCCCTATGTTTTACTCCACACGCCTATCAAGGGGGCCGAGACATTCACATGACCCCGCCCCCCCAAGGAACACTGTTTTAGCAATAGTCCCTCCCCCTAGAGACACACAGCCAATCACGTGTCTGCGTAGGCGCCCGACCGGCTGATATCAGTGAGATTGGAACTGGAGACCTGGAGATCTCGGCACTGTTGAGCTACTGCGCCACCCAAGTGTCCTTATTACTGATCCGACCTTTGCAGCAACCAGTGCTTTTGAATGACACTGTGCTTTGTGTGTGATCTTATCATTTACTCTGTCTTGGTGGTGGGTGTGTTGAGGGAGTCCGTGTCGGCCAGGTTATCCACGGCGATAGCCAAGAAGACGTTCAGCAGGATGTCTGAGATAGAGAACTCATCAAGGAGAAACGACACAGCACGACAGATCCTTAAATTTGGTCTATAAACAAAGGAAGTTTTGCATGTTCTCACTACATGGTTTATATTAATATTGTACATGAATATGGGGCTTTACCACACCCATATCCAGTCCTCACACAGACATTCGTCCGTGCAGACACCAGACTGGTCGACAGCAGGTACTTGGACAAACACAATGCCTGACTAACTGTTATAAGTGTGTCATAAGCGTGTTATGACTTAGTATGAAGGTTTATGATGTCACGCAGCAGGTAAACAGGAAGTGGATACAGTTTCCGCAGATAAAGAGGATGATGAAGTAAATGCACACGATCATCCCCGACGACGAAGGGCCGCCGTACGCCATGATGCCGTCATACATCACCACGTTCCAGTCTTCACCCGTGAGGATCTAGAACATCAACGCATTCACACACACTCAGTGTTACGTTTAGTGGAAATGATGGAAAAATATGAAATCACACACACACACACACACGCACACACACACACCTGAAAGACGGTGAGCAGGGCCTGGGGGAAGTTGTCGAAGGTGCTGCGCTTGCTGTGAACGTCGTCGAAGTTGAACTTGCCGCCGAACACCTGCATGCCGAGCAGAGCGAAGATGATGATGAAGAGGAAGAGCAGCAGCAGCAGAGACGCGATGGACTTCATGGAGTTCAGCAGAGACGCCACCAGATTGCTGAGCGACGCCCAGTGACTGTGCAGGGACGGAAAGAAACGTGAGCAGAGAGCCGCCGACTCACCCTGGAGTAGACCGAATATGGCCAAAAGTATTCGGACACTTGACGGTGAGCTTGTCGGACGTAAGATGACAGCATTTTTATTACGACTCTTTTCTTCATGTCCTTATAGAGCTCGCTTTGTGCACAGGGGCTCAGCCATGCTGGAACAGGAAACGGCCTTCCCTAAACTGTTATATAAACCTTTATATAACTGATTTATTCCACCTAAGCCCCACTCAACAGCTCTGGGATGAACCGGAACATCAACATCAGCTTCCAGCCGTACAAATGCTGTCATCTTTCGACTGAATGGGCACAAATTCCCACAGACATACTTTAAAGTCAGGTGGGCATTCATGCTGCAACAGGAAACGGCCCTCCCTAAACTGTTGCTGTAAAGTTAAAAGCTTATTATTTGTGTAGTTGTGTGTATACAGTGTGTGTGTGTGTGTGTAAGGTTGTCTGTGTGTATATAGTGTGAGTTTGTGTATAATATGTATATAGTGTGTGTGTGTGTGTATAATATTTCATTGTGTGGTGTGTGTGTATAGTAAGTGGTTGTGAGTGTGGTTGTGTGCGTGTGTATTTAGTGTGTGTGTGTGTATACAGTGTGTGTGTGTGTAAGGTTGTCTTTGTGTATATAGTGTGTGTTGTATGTGGTGTGTGTGTGTGTGCAGTATTTGACTGTGTTTGGTGTGTGTGTGTTTAGTAAGGGGTTGTGTGTGTGGTTGCTTGAGTGTGTATATATATAGTATGTGTGTGCGTATATATAATGAGTGTGTGTGTGTATAGTGTGGGCACAAATTCCTATACACATACTTTATAGTCCAATGGACATTCATGCTTCAACAGCATGTACTTATTATTTCCTCTATGTACTTAGAAGGGGCGTCCCAATACTTTTGTTCATATTTGTGCTGTCCACGTCTGTATACACACACACACACACACACACACACACACACACACACGCTGTCGTACCGCGTGACTTTAAAGATCCTAAGGAGTCGCAC
This sequence comes from Trichomycterus rosablanca, assembly GCF_030014385.1. Classification (NCBI taxonomy): domain Eukaryota; kingdom Metazoa; phylum Chordata; class Actinopteri; order Siluriformes; family Trichomycteridae; genus Trichomycterus; species Trichomycterus rosablanca. The sequence continues at coordinate 18,625,126 of NC_086011.1, forward strand.
GCAGCGGAACACGGAGATGCCGAGCGGGGGCATGATCTCCAGCTCCACCAGGATGGTCTCCACGATCCCGCCGCACACCACGAAACAGTCGAAGCGGTTGAAGAGGGACACGAAGTAGGCCTGCAGCCCCAGGCTGTACATCTTCACCAGCATCTCTGAGGTGAACATCGCCAACAGCACCTTATTGGCCACCTCTGTGCACACGCAGCCAATCAGAGAGAGAGAGAGAGAGACTCAGGTGACTATCAACTTCATGCAATCAGATTCAGTGAAAGACATGAAAGTGGACTTCTAATACTGTGTGTGTGTGTGTGTGTGTGTGTGTGTGTGTGTGTGCGCGCCCTCACCCTGCACCTCTGTCAGCCAGTCAGGTTGGTTGTAGTGCTCTGATGAGATGGTGAGCGTATTGAGGAACACCAGGATGATCACGAGCCAATAAAACGTCACCGATTTCACAGCCAGGCGGCATTTCCTGCGGCAGAGTCTGTTCCAGCGACGCCAGCGCCGACTGACAAGAACAGGAAGTGATGTCAGACGGGTACCACGCTTCTATCTGCAAGTACTCCAGACCCCCTGCTTATAGCACCCACCACACCACCCACCAGCCTCAATGTAATAATTAAATATACGTCTCCTGCGACTCTACTACATACGGTCTGTACTGTATGAAACTCAGTGCTGGAAGAAAGAGCGTGATGAAGTGAAGCAGGACATGAGCACACACCAACACGTTTCATTACTCACCTGAACTTCGACTTGGAAATTTTCTGACTGAAACACACAAAAAAAAAAAATTTTTAATTCTTGCTGCATTTCACTGAACACATCTGTGTTATAGTTCTTTATCAGACTGTGGTTGTGTGTGTGTGTGTGTGTGTGTGTGTGTGTGTGGTTGTTATAGGTGGTTATGTGTGTGAGTGGGTTGAGCGTTTGTGTGTATAGTATGTGATTGTGTGTATAGTGTGTGAGTGTGTATAGTGTGTGGTGTATGGTTGTGTGTAGGGCATGTAGTTGTGTGTATGTGGTTATGTGTGTGTATATAGTGTGTTTGGTGTGTGTGTGTGTATAATAGGTGGTTGTGTGTGTGTGTTTGTGTGGTTGTGTGTGTATAGTGTATGTGAGTGTGGTATGTGGTGTGTGTGTAGTATTTGATTTTGTGTGTGTGTGTGTGTGTATAGTAAGTGTTTATGTGTGTGGTTGTTTGCAGGTGTATATATAGACTGTGTATATAGTGTTTATGTGTGTGTATAAACGTATATAGTATGTGTGTGTATATATATAGTATGTGTGTATATATATAGTATGTGTGTATATATAGTGTGTGTATATACAGTGTGTGTATATAGCACTTGTGTGTATATATAGTGTGTGTATATATAGTGTATATATCACTTGTGTATATATATATATATACAGTATATATATATTTATATATATATATATATATATAAATATATAGTGTGTGTGTATATATAGTGAGTGTTCGTATATATATATATACTATATATAACTTCGACAGCCCTAATATATATATATATATACTGTATATATTAGGGCTGCCGAAGTTAACGCGATAATAACGCATTAACGCGATCTCAATTTAACGCGATTTAAAAAAAATTGTGCCGTTAACGCAAATTCTAGTTCATGTTGAGACTTGACTGGTAGAACCAACGTTTTAATGTCGGACTTGCCACCGTTGTTCATTTGCGGTTTGTTAAAATAATATAACTGAGCGTCGTAGGGATGCACTTGCATAATAAAGAAATAAATACACGGTATATTCACAAGTTGTCGGGAGCAAAACACTTTATTAACTTATTCTGTTACGGCACTGAATACCGGAGTCAAGCACGCTAGTCCATGAACTATGGAAGCCCCAAAGGGTCAAAACACACTCACTTCATGTAGAAACGTCCATCAAACCACTGTCACGATACAAGCACAGAAAAGTCTGTTACAATAACTACGCCTTATCCCACCTAAAGCACCGCTGATCTACAATGTTTGCTGATGGAGAAATTCTGACCTACAATCTGACATTTATACGAAGTCAAGGGTCTGTGCTGGATAGTATTACTGCCTAGTATGTGAGTGAATAAAACTCCCTTACAGTTTTCTCTTGTCCCAGCACTTTTTAACATCAGTACATTTAGCATAAAATGTGTTCACCATTTTAATGGTAACATTTCACTTAAAAATCCTTGTTTTCTATAACATTTACACAGATTTTATTTAATGTGATTAATCGCGATTAACTATATGAAATTCTGAGATTAATCGCGATTAAAATTTTTAATAGTTTGACAGCCCTAATATGTATATATACAGTATATAGTGTGTGTGTGTGTGTGCGTGTGCATATAGTGTGAGTATGTGTGTGTATATAGTGTGTGTGGTTGTGTGCATGTGTATATAGTGTGTGTGAGTGCATGTGTGTGTGTACATACGTAGTATGTGTGTGTATATATAGTGTGTGTGTGTGTGTGTGTGTGTGTTGTACGCTCACCACAGAGAGCCACAGCAGACCGTTTTCTCTTCCTCTCCTTTCTCGTTCTCAGTGTTCACTGATTCAATTTCACTGGCCGGAACACTCGCTGGAACACACACACACACACACACACACATCATTTTATTTTATTTTATTTATTTTTTTATGGATTCAGTCGACAGTCCACAAATCGAGTTCGAATCTCAGCTTTGCTACCGACAGGCCGGGGCGCCTAGACAGACGGTGAATTGTCTGGTCGATAGCGCTGCACATCAAGACGGGGGATAACGGTCTCTCTGTGCACGATACGGATCTCGGAGAGGGCGTGGTGTTAGTCACGTGTGTTAGTCTGCAGCAGCAGCAAACTGGTAGGTGGATACGACTAGATTGGGAGGAAATCTGGAGGGAAAACGGATTTAAAAACTGAATTTAATGTTTAATTCTGGAGGAAATGATCGTTTGGACTTCCCCAAACTGTTTGCCATGAGGAAGAGTAGCTCAGCTCAAACTGATCCTGTAATGAATACGTCACGTGAACACTAACACATGTAACACACGGAAATAATGATGGGGGGGTCAGACACGGACAAAAGCAACACCCACACACACACACACACACACACACACATAGAAACATCAGTCACACTTTGTTGTGGTGTGTGTGTGTGTGTGTGTGTTTACCGTGAGTGTCGGATGAGTGACCGAACCAGCCTAACCCTTTCTTCTTCTTTTGCATGATGTCGTCGAGCGTGACCCCTGTGCCAGTCGCAGCCCCGGCGCCACACACGCACACGTCAGCGCGCCAATTCACACACCCGGCACCGACACAGCAGTGAAAGAGCAGGTAACGGGTGAATATGGGTTAGAGCACATTGGGTGGGGGGCACTCGGGGGGGGGGGGGGTCCACCCTGACCTCCAGCGTCCTGTCCACGTCTGCACACCTGATCTATTCCAGCTACTGGGTTCCTTCTTGGGTTCCTTATGGGGATCATGGGTTCAAATCGGCCAGTCAGGCGTCCACACAAACACGGGTGACTGAAACATCCCAGTCGTTGTGAGGTGCGCTTGTCAGTGCAGGTCCCAAACCCTGGATATAAACAAGAACGTTGCGTGCCGAGTCTGGCGGGACAGAAGAAGCTTCTGTAATTTTTAGAACAGTCCTGGTTCCGATTCATCTAAGCTCTGGAGGAAAGGAAGACGAGCTGGAGCGTGACAGGTCTGCGGACGGACGGGACGCCGAGGACAGAGCGGGTGCAGCAGGGGGTAAAAAGCATCACACAACCGCAACGATAAGACAACGACGACATCAACAGACGACAGTATACGTCAGCGACACTGCAGGCATGATGGGACCGGTCAGCTGGAGGAGGACGAGAGGAACATGGGTGGTCAGTCACGACAATCTACACTTAATATAGTGGAGGTTTATACCGAAATTTGGATGCCCCCGGGCACACCTGTTTCCGTAGCGACTGTGTTAACGTACACTATATGGCCAAAAGTATCCGGACGCCTGTTCCAGAAACCTCTGTGTGTGTTCTGAGGAGCTTGAAGTGTGTCTGTGTGTGGGAATTTGTGCCCATTCAGTCAAAAGATTACAGCAATTGTATGGCCGGGCTCTGATTGATCAGTCGATGAGTGGGGCTGAGCTCAGGGCTCTGTGCAGGACACTGGCGTCTTCACAAAGCTTTATAGAACAGGAAAGGGCCTTCCCTAAACTGCTGAAAAGTTGGAAGTATGTCATTTCTTTTATATCAGTGATATAGAAGTGGTGTCCCAATACTTGTAGTGTATTTTCACTTGAATGATAACTTGACTAGGGGTGTCCAAACTTTTGCATAAGAGTGGTAGTGTGTGTGTGTGTGTGTGTGTGTGTGTGTGTGTCTGATGGGTTCTGCTGGACACCAGTGGGTAGCACTGTCACCTCACAGCATAAAGGTCCTGGGTTCAATTTCCAGGTGGAGCGGTCCAGGTCCTTTCTGTGTGGGTTTCCTCCGGGCGCTCCGGTTTTCCTCCCACAGTACAAATACATGCAAGGTGTGTGTGTGTGTGTGTCCTGCGATGACCTGGCGACCCGTCCGGGGTGTTTCCTGACCCACGGTGACCCCGATCGTGATTCAGCGGTGCTAAACCAGACCATAAACGACTGAACGTAAACGTGCCGTGTTAGTACGGCGTCCGCCGAGCGTCCGTTAGCGACTCACGGTTGTGTTTGCTCCCGTCCTCCTCGTCCTCGGGGTCGATGTCCTCGGCCTGGGTGATCCAGTCCAGGTAGCCCTTCAGGTCCTCCTCCATCTGCTGCTTCTCACGGAGCTTTTGGAAATCTCCTCGCGCCTTCGCCTTCTCTCGCTCCTTGGAGAACTCGCTGTGTGTATACAAACAAGCACACGAAGCTGTTAGTACCTGTGCATGCACACACACACACACACACACACACACAAATAAATAAATAAATAAAATAATAATAATAAGCACACACATGCACCGGTGAGAGCATGCACTCGTACGGCTGGATGTGGATCGTGAGTACGAAACCAGTGATGCTCAGGGATCGCTTTCATTCCGAGCTACCTCATTGTGACCTGGGGTTCGAATCTCTCGAATCTGCAGTGCTATCGGCCGGTCGGGCGTCTGCACGGACATGATCGGCTGGCCAAAACAGCCTAGTCACTGTGAAGTGCGCTTGTCAGTACACTCTCAGTGCATGTCCCAAGCCCGGATAAAAATAGGAGGGTTGGGTTTGGGAAGGGTATCCGGGGTTAAAACTGTGCCAATTTTGGTATGAGGACCAGATCAGTTGTGATGCCTAAATCCAGGAGCTAAAATTAAGTAAATAAATAAATAAAAACAAACTGTAGGGGTCTAAAGTGGAAGTTTGATTTCTTATAATCCTCCAAATCAGAGAAAAAATCATTCATATTCCTCACAGAAACGTCGTTCGGCTTGTTTGACCTTATGACTGAGACTCCAATTTTTCCCAGCACCCCGCGGGACTAGATTTCAGCGCACGCTTCCGGTTCGTACCAGCAGACGGCGCGCTCGTCCTCTGTCAACACAGGCCTGGCTGTCGCGGCAGAGGTCACCCGCAGTAAACACGAGCTTCAGCTTCCCTCACTCAGCAGCTCACTACGATCGGCCCAAACATCGGGCTGAGTCAGGCGCTGACTCACACGAGTCACAGCTCCGGCGGCGAGTCGGAGAGTCTAAAAGAACTCACGCTCGCCGCGCACCGGAATACACAAACACGCCGAGGAACACGGAGAGTCTGCGCCCGGCCTCCGCTCACGTTACGTACCGACCGGGGCCGGACACCAGCACAACCAGATACAAAACCTATTCTTATATTATCAAATAAAAATAATAAGAATTTGACGGCTGTCTAGAAACGCTTTTACACTTGACTGTAGATGAGCAGGACTGCGTGTATTTGGACTTGGAGGAAACCCATACAGACATGGGGAGAACATGCAAAACTCTGCACTGTTTTAGTGCTCTCTGTGTCTGCACTGATTATACCCAGTGACCACAGCAAACTCACACCCTTACCCACTGACCACACCCCTTATGCCCAATAATCACAGCAAACACATGCCGTTACAAACTGACCACACCCCCTTATACTCAGTAAACACAGCAAACACACACTCTTATACCCACTGACCACAGCAAAGACATACTTTACTTACTGACCACACTCCCTTATACCCACTGACCACAGCAAACACACACCCTTAGCCACTGACCACTTCCCTTATATCCACTGACGACTCCCCCTTATACCCAGTGACCACAGTAAACACACCCTTACCCACTGACCACTTTCCCATTATAACCACTAATCACAGCAAACACATGCCCTTATACCCACTGACCACACCCCCTTATACTCACTGACCACTTCCCCTTCATACGCAGTGACCACAGCAAACACACACCCTTACAAACTGACCACACCCCTTACACCCACTGACCACACCAAACACACGCTCTTACCCACTGACCACTACCCCGTTATACCCACTGACCACAGCAAACACACGCTCTTACCCACCGACCACAGCAAACACACGCTCTTACCCACTGACCACTACCCCGTTATACCCACTGACCACAGCAAACACACGCTCTTACCCACTGACCACAGCAAACACACGCTCTTACCCACTGACCACACTCTTACCCGCTCAGCACACCAAGCACAAGGTTCAGGACGAAAAACGAGCCCAGAATGATCAGACTAACAAAGTAGATCCAGGGCGTCTCCCAGCCAATAGCATCGTTCACCTGCAGGAGCCCAACAGGAGATCAACACGTTACACCAGCGACACACACACGCACCAAGAGGTGAGGAGGCCAGAAACGCAGCGCCCAGAACCAGCCGGAAAAGGAACGGAGACGGAGGGGAAAGACCCGGAGGGGGGGAACGGGATGGAGGTGAGAGACGGAGGGGTTCGGGAGTGAAGAAAGAGGAGCTCCTCACCCACTCAACACTCCCAGAACAAGGTTGAGGACGAAGAAAGAGCCGAAGATCACCAAGCTGACAAAGTAGACCCAGGGCAGCTCCATCCCCATGGCATCGTTCATCTGGGAGAAGAGGAGAAGAAAGGAGAACACAGAGAGAGAACAGGGAGGAGAAGGAGACGCAAACGGGATGAAACGGGGGCGGCAGCAACGGGGAACAGAAGATACAGAAGCTGGTGCAAAGACGGTACTGGCATGTGCAGGATAACAGGTCGAATCTGAGGAATCGCTTCGGCAGACCGTATCAGTTGGGCCATTCCACCAAAATATATATGTATAAACGTATAAACGTATATAAAAATAAACTTTAAATGCTTTCTTAACTGAGCAAAGTTCCTGCACATTGATCTAGTTACAAATTTAGGGTATATCATTTAAAACGTTAATAAAAAACCACCTCCCTGTTTCTACACTCACTGTCCATGTTATCAGCTCCACTTACCATATAGAAGCACTTTGTAGTTCTACAATTACTGACTGTAGTCCATCTGTTTCTCTGCATGCTTTGTTACCCCCTTTCATGCTGTTCTTCAATGGTCACTCAGGACCCCCACAGAGCAGGTATTATTTAGGTGGTGGATGATTCTCAGCACTGCACTGACACTGACATGGTGGTGGTGTGTTAGTGTGTGTTGTGCTGGTATGAGTGGATCAGACACAGCAGCGCTGCTGGACGTTTTAAACACCGTGTCCACTCACTGTCCACTCTATCAGACACTCCTACCTAGTCGGTCCACCTTGTAGATGTAAAGTCAGAGACGATCGCTCATCTATTGCTGCTGTTTGAGTCGCTCATCTTCTAGACCTTCATCGGTGGTCACAGTGGCTGGGTATTTTTGGTTGGTGGACTATTGTCAGTCCAGCAGTGACAGTGAGGTGTTTAAAAACTCCAGCAGCGCTGCTGTGTCTGATCCACTCATACCAGCACAACACACACTAACACACCACCACCATGTCAGTGTCACTGCAGTGCTGAGAATCATCCACCACCCAGATAATAGCTGCTCTGTGGTGGTCCTGTGGGGGGTCCTGACCATTGAAGAACAGGGTGAAAGGGGGAAACAAAGCATGTAGAGAAACAGATGGACTACAGTCAGTAATTGTAGAACTACAAAGTGCTTCTCTATGGTAAGTGGTTTGAATCTCAGCTGTGCTATCCCCCTGTGATAGACTGGCGGCCCGAGCCTGCCCTACCCAAACCCGGCTGATCGGCCTGTTCATGACCTTATGCAGGTGTGTGTGTGTGTGTGTGTGTGTGTGTGTGACTGACCCAGTACAGCACGTCCGTCCAGCCCTCCATGGTGATGCACTGGAACACCGTCAGCATGGCGAACAGGAAGTTGTCGAAGTTGGTGATGCCGCCGTTGGGACCGTGCCAGCCCTCCTTGCACTCCGTGTTGTTGAGCGTGCAGGTACGACCGTGACCGTTCACGGCACACGGGGCCGGTTCGTCCTCGGCTACCACTACACACACACACACACACACAGAGTCACACACTTAGTGATTTCTAGGGTCAGTCCATGCGACTGTAACTGTGGGAATCTCTCGACACTCACGCGTGCCGGTCACGTAGCAGGTGGCGTGCATCTTGCCGATGAAGAGCTCGAGGCCGATGATGGCGTAGATGATGATGACGAAGAGGACCAGCAGGGCGATGTGGAGCAGAGGAACCATGGCTTTGATGATGGAGTTCAGCACCACCTGTAAACCTGCACCACACACACGGTACCACAACACGTGTGTGTTTATTATCTGGTACAACAATGGTTCATTATACACTATATGGACAAAAGTATCGGGACGCCGGGACTTTAGATCAACTACATGCCTTCAAATATGGGGGAACAGTTTGGGGAAGGGCCTGTATGACCGTTTTTTTATGTACATTTCTGCAACCCTGCAGAAAATCACTGGGATGATTTGGAATCCTGACTGTGAGCAAGGACTTTTGACTGAATACGCATAAATTTCCACAGGCACACTCCAAAATCTGCTACCTAACAAGCTCCTGTGGTTCAATATGCACTATATGGACAAAAGTATTGGGACGCCCTTCCTAATTATTGACTTCAGATGCATACAATGATGTATAATCAATTACAGGCCCCCAAATGTGTGTCAACAATATGGGGAAGGGCCAGTATGACTATTCCCCTGTTGTAGTTTGACAAGTTCGTTGTGGAGAAACTGTTCCGATCCCTGACCTTTAACCCTGCTAAAACCACTGGGACGATTTGGAATGCTGACTGTGAGCAACATTCAGGCATGAATTCCCACAGGCACACCCCAAAAGCCTTTCTAAGAGTAAAGAGGGTGCTGGTGGCACTATATTAATGCAAGCTCATTTCTAAGGTGTCCGGATACTTGTGGCCACATGTGTGTGTGTGTGTGTGTGTGTGTGAACATGGTGGTATGGTGAGAGGGACTCACTGGGCACCCCCGAGACCAGGCGCAGGGGTCGCAGCACTCTGAACGCTCGCAGCGCTTTCACATCGAAGCCTCCCGATTTGCCTCCGTGGCCGTGCGCGGAGGGCGGGGGGCTTCCGGCCGCCTGCTCGCTGCTCTCTTTGGTCAAGACCTCCAGAATGACACTGAACAACCTGCGAAGACAAAAAAGTTCGTGTTACGCCTCACGAAAACGTCACCGCAACCTCCAGGTATCCCGAACAACACACGACCAGACAGTACAGGCTGCAATAGCACAGCGGTAATGAGACCCGTTCCTGTCTCTGGGAGTCTGGGAGGCGCCTACACAGACACACGATCGGTGGTAGGTGGGGGGAGGAACGATGGCTGAAACGAGGTTCCTCGTCACTGGTGCAAGTGCAGCCTCTGCTGACCAGTCCAGACGTGCACAAATCATCAGCGAGTGATGTACAGTACGCGATACTGTTCTCTATGACAGGGTTTTTCCTGCGACCCACATTGTGTCCATGATTTTTACCGTGACCCAAACAACACAACAAAATATACACAATGAATGAAACTGGTGGCAATCTGATCCCACTGTGGTTTACAAGGTGTAACATAAAGCCTCCACAAGGGGGTGCTCATGTGTTTTTATTATTATTATTTTTGTCTGGACCCATTTTTAAAGAAACCCTGCTGTATGAGACCCCGAACCTGGCAGGTGAAAAGAAGGGGCGCGTGACAGCCTCGGCCCTCCTCGAACGAGGGTCCAAGCTCCAACTGGACACGACTGGACTGCAGAAAAAAAACAACTAAATATTGTTCAGTATGATATAATCTGACTCTTCTCCACTAGGCTTTTTTGTTTAGTGATTAAGGTACCGTTGGGCCCCCTGAGCAAGGCCCTTAACTCTCAACACCTCACAGTTATAATCTGCTTTTAAAAAAGGCGTAAATGTGAACGATTCGAGAGAATCGGTTCTGTTCTGACCGTGTAGATCGTGGCTCAGATCTAACGGCGTGAGGCGGCGAGGTTCTGGAACCCTGAGCTGAGAGTCGGTTCCTGGTTCAGGATGAATAACAGGATGATGAATAAAAGGCGAGATTAACCGGGAGGAGGAGGAGGGACAGGAATCCAGGAGGAGATTATTATACGGTCATTATACGGTCTTTTCTGGGTCAGAGGACTGCATAGGGAGCGCTCTGTACCAGCGCGAGTGTGTGTGTGTGTGTGTGTGTGTGTTAGGGCAGCGTGAATACACTAGAGGAGGAGGAGGGGTTCCACTTTCATCTGGAGGAAGCAGAACATGAAGAAACAGAGGTGGTTAAGGTACTGGACTAGTAACCAGAAGGTGGGAGACTTTGGAGTGTGTCTGTGGGAACTTGTGCCCATCAGTTCAGCCACTCACCCGATCACGACGATGACGAAATCCAGCATGTTCCAGCCGTTCCTGACGTAGGCGTTCTGGTGCATGACTAATCCGTACGCGATGATCTTCAGGAAGGTCTCGATGGTGAAGATGATGAGGAAGGCGTACTCCACCGTTTCCTGCAAGGAGGAAGCACATGTTGAGTAAAAGGCATCAGACAGCGCGCTATTTTTGGCCAAACGGCTCTAACCCTAAGCCTAACCCTAACCCTAGAGCCTTACACCGGAGGCCCTTCCTGACCCGACCCTCCTGTTTCTATCCGGGTTTGGGACCTGCACTGAGAGCGCACCAAGTGCGCTCTCAGTGCAGGTCCCAAACCCGGATAGAAACAGGAGGGTCGGGTCAGGAAGTGCCTCCGGCTTGAAACTGTGGGCATTGATAGCTCAGTGCTTCTCTACATGCTGATGTGTGTGTGTGTGTGTGTGAGATTAACCTCTGCCTGGTGGGCGTGAATTTTACTGCCCTTTTTAACCGACGCCGTTAACGGAACCCTGATTAATTCCTCGGTTAACGGTTAATCGTCAGTGCCACAAATCTGTCCGGATCTGCGTCTGATTTCTTTCACCGAGGGTGTAAAACTCTGCCACTTTGGAGCCGCTTTTAGTGCCAGTTTAGCAGAAACTGGCACAGCTGAGAGGGAGTGTGTGTGTGCGTGTGTGTGTGTGTGTCGGGCCCTTCACCCGCTTGCTAGATTCATCCGTCAGCACTTTGTGAGACTGAGTGTGTGTGTCTATATGAGTGTATAGCAAGTGTGTGTGTGAGTGTGTAATATGTCTATGTGAGAGTGTGTGTAGTGTTTGAGTGTGTCTATGTGAGTGTGTGTGTGTGTTTGTGAGTGAGCGTGTGTGTATGCGAATGTGTGTGTGTGTGTGTAATGTGTCTATGTGAGTGTGTGTGTAGTGTTTGAGTGTGTCTATGTGAGTGTGTGTGTGTGTGTTTGTGAGTGAGCGTGTGTGTAATGTGTCTATGTGAGTGTGTGTGTGTGTGTGTGTGTATTTGAGTGTGTAGTGTGTGTGAATGTGAGAAAGTGTGTGTGTGTCTGTGTGAGTCTGTACTGTGTGTGTGTGTGTGTGTGTGTCTGAGTGAGTGTGCAGTGTATGTGAGTGTGTGTGTGTGTCTTTGAGTGTGTAGTGTATGTAAGGGTGAGTATGTGTAGTGTATAAGAGTGTGTGTGTGTGTGTGTGTGTGTAATGTGTCTGTGAGTGTGTGTGTGTGTGTTTGTGAGTGAGCGTGTGTGTATTTGAGTGTGTAGTGTGTGTGAATGTGAGAAAGTGTGTGTGTGTCTGTGTGAGTCTGTACTGTGTGTGTGTGTCTGAGTGAGTGTGCAGTGTATGTGAGTGTGTGTGTATTTGAGTGTGTAGTGTATGTAAGGGTGAGTATGTGTAGTGTATAAGAGTGTGTGTGTGTGTGTTTAAATGTGTGTATGTGTCTATTTGAGTGTGTGTGTGTGTGTGAGAGAGAGTGTGTAATGTGTCTATGTGTGTGTGTGTCTTCAAGTGTGTTGTGTGTGTCTGAGTGAGTGTGTGTGTATGTGAATGTGTAGTTTGTGTGCATTAGTGTGTGTGTGTGTGTAAGTGGTTGTGTAGTGTATGTGAATGTGTGTCAGTGAATGTCTGTGTAGTGTGTGTGTGTGTGTGTGTGTGTGTTAGCCAAAAAGTAGCCATACTGTAACATTTACACTACATCCTCACACACACACACACACACACACACACACACACACACACACACACATACACACTTGGCAGAGCAGAACTGTCCTTGGCACTGAAACTGCACAGTAAGGTTCTTCATCTCTCACACTGCTGTAACCAAACTCTATATAATATGGACGCTACATCACTCACACACACACACACACACACACACACACACACACACACACACACACTCACACACACACACTGTGCAGCTCTACACGACCGCTCACTCGTCCTTCCACTTCCTGTGAAAATAAAATCCACCTGCGGAGCTTCACCAGTATCTGTGTGTGTGTGTGTGTGTGTGTGTGTGTGTGTGTGTGTGCGTGTGTGTTTGTGCTCATGAGTCACGGGTTCCTGTCACACACACACACACACACACACGTAGATGCTCATGCACGAATCGAGCTGCTGAAATGACATTATCCACAGTGACAGCGTCCTGCTCCGTGGCTCGGTGGGTAGCACCGTCGCCTCACAGCACGAAGGTTCTGGGTTCGATTCCCAGGTGGGGTTTGCATGTTCTCCAGTGTCAGCGTCGGTTTCCTCCAACAGTACAAATACATGGTCAGGCTAACTGAGGGTACTAAAGTCCCCCTAGGTGCGCTGTGACGGACTGGCCACCTGTCCGGGGTGATTCGGACCCACAGCGACCTTGACCAGGCTAAACTAGAGGTAAAACAGATCATTATTAGACAAAAAAAGCAGATCTGGTACGGATGCCCTCGTATTTCTATCCGGGCCTGGGACCTGCACTGAGAGCGCACTGACCACCACAATGTCTAAAGCTGCGTCCGGAATCGCATACTTCTATTTACATTTTCAGCATTTAGCAGATGCTTTTATCCAAAGCGACTTACACAATGAGCAATTGAGGGTTAAGGGACCCAACAGTGGCAACTTGGTGGTGGCGGGGCTTGAACCGGCAACCTTCTGTTCACTAGTCCAGTACCTTAACCACTGAGCTATGTGGGTACCTAACCCACTTCCATACTCAATAGTACGCGAAATGAGGACGCGAGAGCGGTTAGTATGTCCGAATACATAGTACACACAAAGAGAAGTACCCGGATGACCTACTTCTTGGGCAGCCATGTTTGAGTATGCAAGCGATGCACACTTGTCCGCTAATGTATCCCATAATGCAACCGGAGCTGCGTAGGCGTTCGAAGCGGAATAAGAAACAAGAAAGACGCGGAAAACGGAGTCCTCTGTTCACAAGTGTAAGTAAGATAAATAAAATAACAATTTTTAAAGATGAATAAACAAAAAGACGATAAATATCCAAAATTTTTGGCGACTGGGGTTTGTAATGAGTCTGTAACTATGGTGATATTACGTCATCACTTGACGTTGGTAAGATGGCGGATGTAGTACGTAGCGGTGTTGTGTGCATACTGCACACTCCTGTACTGAGAGTATGTACTTTTTAACCGGCCGAGTAGTGCACACTTCCTCCAATCTAGTACGTACTCTGTAAGTATGCGATTCCGGACGCAGCTTAAGACTCGCCCAGAGTACTCAGGGGAACTGGGTATATCTAAACTGGAACAGTGCGAATACAGGAAAGCAAGCTCCCTCAACGTAAAAATGCCCGACTGCAGCTGGCTGGCGCTTTGTGCTCGGCCGACGACGCTCAGACATCAAACGTGTGTGTGTGTGTGTGTGTGACACGCCTTCTACTCATGTTTACACACACACACACACACACACACACACACGCAGCGAGGAGCGAGCCTGTCAGACGTAAATGAGCGCTTAGCTAAGTGATTAAACACACTCTTCAGGCGTCGCCCCCACTGAGGTCACACGGCAGCGCATCGGCCATCTCTCCAGGATGTGAAAGTGGAGATGGTGTGATCACAAGTAAAAACATGGCAGACTCCTCTTGTTGCTGCTGTAGCTCTGAATCCAAAATTCTATCCAGTACAACTGGGCGCATGACTACATTTAGTGTGTGTGTGTGTGTGTGTGTGTGTGGGATGCGATTGGCCAGGAAAAGGGCACGGGTCTGAGCAGCATCAGCAGGAGGCCACAGCATCCTTCAACCCACAACACTGAGAACTGACCTTTCAACAGGACGCCAGTCTGTCTGCCCGCCTCTGTGTGTGTGTGTGTGTGTGTGTGTGTGTGTGTACACAGGTGAGCACGGTAGAGGTGAGTGTGTCAGTAAGAGAGGTGATGATGTACACAGTGTGTGATGCTACACCAAAGCAAATATTACGATATGGAGACGAAAGTATGTGGACACCTGAGCGTGAGCCCGTTGGTATGGAGTTGCTATGAGGATTGCTGAAAGGTTCTGTGGGAATTTCTGCCCGTTCGATTAAGAGCGTATTTGCCACATACGCTCACAACACCTCTATATCACACCCTTCATTTTCCTCTCACATCAGGGGGGGTGTAAAGGGTGTACCCTCTGTACCCGTCTATACCCTCTGTACCCCCATTCTCAGTCACGGTTTATTCTCTGTACCCTCTGTACCCTCTCTTCCAGTCATTTTCAGTCATGGTGTACCCTCTGCATCCTCAAGAAGTACCTTATGAATCCTCTGTACCCTCTGTGCCTTCCATTTTCGGCCAAGGCGTACCCTCTGCACCCCTTGTACCCTCTGTGCCCCTCATTTTCAGTCAAGGTGTACTCACTGTACCCTTCGTGCCCTCTGACCTTCCATTTTCAGTGAAGTTGTACCCTCTGTCCCCTCTGTAACCCCCATTTCAACCAAAGTGTACCCCCTGTACCCTCTGTACCCCCCATTTTCAGTCACGTGTACCATCTGTGCCCTCTGTACCCCCCCCCCCCCCCCCCCATTTTCACTCAAGGTGTACCCTCTGTACCTGCATTTTTAGTCAATGTGTACCCACTGTACCCCCCATTTTTAGTTAAGGTGTACCCTCTGCACCCCCTGTAACTGCATTTTTAGTCATGGTGTACCCTCTGTACCCTGTCTACCCTTCATTTTCAGTCAGGCTGTACCCCCTGTACCCTCTGCGCCATCTGTGTCCCTTGTACCTTCCATTTCCAGTTCAGGTGTACCAACTACCTGCCATTTGTAGTCACAGTGTACCCTCTGTACCCTTCATTTTCGATCAAGGTACACACTCTGTGCCCTCTCTACCTTCCATTTTTAGTCGAGGTATACCCTGCGTGCCCCCTGTACCCTCGAAATCTGCCCGTCTAATTGGCGTGGCCTCCCACTCAGGCGCGTCTGTACTGAACCACCAGGGTGGCGTGTGATACTCAACATGCTGCGTTTGTAATGAAACATTAACCTGCTGCGCTAACGTACCACAGAGCAGCGCACACACACACACACACACACACACACACACAGATTTTATATGCAGTTTAGCAAGCGCATGCATGCAGACCGGGCGCTGGAGTTTTCTTTTTTAGCCTCATTAGCAGCGGATTATTGTTTTTCACGTCGCTCTGATAGCAGATCGCTAATGCTAATCAGTGTTCTGGATTTCTTTCCTTTCCTTTTTTATCTGATGCAAATTTTGGAAACGCGCGTCAGTTCGAGAGCTTCCCGGAGTCGTCATTAGCCCGAGCGAGCTGAAGTACATCGAACAGCTGCCTCGTCCAGCCCCCTGACACACACACACACACACACACACACACATCACCCCCCGATTCAAGCACCTCCATTCACTCCACTTCTCCAAACACGCCGCACAATCGCAGCTAATAAACATAACAAACGCAGGAGGTCGTAAAATGCAGATCAGCCGCGCTCGTACGGGCAGCGCAAGACCCGCTTCTGTGTAGCGGCGCAGACGGGACGAGCTCCTTCAACGTCTCGGGGTGTTCTATTATCTTCTCTGGAGGCTTCCAGGTATTATATACACCACACAGCCCTCTCTCTACACAGACGCATTTCCCATCATCCTTCACTCCTGAGAAGAGGGCGTGTCTTAAAATGCTCCTACTGAGGCGCCTTAATTCTGAGTGATGATCCGACTGAATGACGAGTGAGCGTCAGACGCCTCCTCAGCGCTGAAGATCAATCCCAGCATTCAGTGCGACACGACTTCTCTCACAAAAACGACAAACGTGGCGGACGAATCAATGTGGAGCAACCAACAGAGTTCTCTTCACATGTAAATAAATTCTCGTTGATGTTTAATCTGTATAAAGGTGTAATTATACAACGGAGGGAGACGTTAGCTGGCGTGCTTGTGTCGGTTTAAACGTCCTGAGGCTAACCGTGTTAGCTTAGTAAGCTAAAACCGCGGTGATGTGAGTAGAGCGTCTAAATAATCTGCCTCATGAGCTCCAGGTCTGATTAGGATCCTCTCTACTGAGGCAGCTGATCAGGGACGTAGAGGGGAGCAGGGCGGGTCACCAGGTTTTCGAACACTGACCTCTGTGTGACCTGTCTAGCTAGAACAACAGCCACTCTTTAGAGAAAGTGTTTCCGTGTGTGGGAATTTGTGCCCGTTCAGCCAGCGTATGTTGGAGTTCCGGTCCATTCCAGAGCTGTTGAGTGGGGCTGAGGTCAGGGCTCTGTGCAGGACACTTTATAGAGCTCGCTTAGTGCTGGAACAGGAAAGGGCCGGAAGAAGTCGGAAGAATGTAATTTCCCTTGTATAACTGATTTATTACACCTGTTAGCAGCTGTCGTGGCCGAAACGCAAGAATTCAGCAATTAAAAGGGGCGTCCCAATACTTTGGTCCTTCAGGTGGACCCTAGACACCCAGGACCGAGGGGGGGGGGCGATCCCAGGGCGAGAAGCTCCACGAGCGTTTATTAGCGCGGTCAATTCTGTCCGAGCAGTAAAACCAAATCAAACAGGTCACACGGAGACCATTAAGCGTAATAAATCACTGAACCCTCGGCCCACCGAGCGCCGCCCTCCGACCTCTCGCTGCAATCAGACGCACCTTCGCCACGAGCTCAAATCAGGGCCGATATAAAGCCGAGCGGCCGAGCGGGTCGAGCGCTAATGCTGGCTTTACTCACCAGGTCGTGGTTGGTGGAGTTGGAGTCGTCCTCAGGGAACGGGATGTACACGGCTAAGGCCATGCAGTTGGCGAAAATAGCGATTAGTATAAAGATATCGAAGGGTCTGAAACACACACAGAGTTAAAGAAAACAACCACGTCTACAATAATACAACTCATTTATTTTCCTGGGTTTAACATCCAATCACGTCTGATCACTTTTTTACCACAGCATCAAAATATCTGTAACAAATACACCTGACCATTGAAGAACAGAGTAAAAGCAGGTTAAAAAAGCATGTAGAGTAACAGACGGACTACAGTCAGTAATTGTAGAACTACAAAGTGCTTCTATATGGTAAGTGGAGCTGATAAAATGGACAGTGCGTGTAGAAACAAGGAGGTGGTTTTAATGTTATGGCTGATCGGTGTATAAACAATCTGAGCACTGAAAAGTGACTCCGAACCATTTTCCCTCCAAATTTCCTCCCAATTTAGTCATATCCAATTCCCAAATGGTGTTTCTCCTCTACTGCTGCAGACCTCCACTCTAATTGCACTCTAATAGAGCCGTATCACGCACCGATCTCCGTTACCCCCCCCCCCCCGTCTCTGTGCAGTACCTCGAACGGCCAGCAGAGGTCGTGACTGCAGCAGTTATGAGGAATCGCCACCCAGATTCGAACCCGAGAGCCGGGGAAAGGCACTCACTCACTCAGCCCCTCTATTCCCACCTCTTTTGCAACTATGATCTTCTGAGAAAGGCTTTTCACCAGATTTCGGAGTGTGGCTGTGGAAATTTGTGCCCGTTCATTATGAAGAGCAGTTGTGAGGTCAAGCATGGTAAAAAAAAAAAGACCCTTATCTGGGGACCCATGGTTTGAATCTCGGCGGGGCTTTCGGGACAGACGTGATTAACTGATGTCTGAGGGGGGTGTGCCCAAATCAGCCTAGCCATTGTGAGGTGCAGGGAGAGAACATGCTAAACCCACTGAGACAATCACCAGAGGTATACACGGGTATCCAGTGCTGACTGAAACACGTCACCCAGGTAACAGAATCCGGACCAGCACTAGCGGGTCTCTCTCTCTCTCTCTCTAATGAAGGATACTTCCACTCCACGATGCTGATGCAGGCCCGGCGGAACGGGTTGTTCAGGTTGAGGCAAAACAGCGCCCTCTGGGGCCGGGTGTTGGCCGAGCTGCTCTGCTTCTTGCTCTTGGCGTACTGCTGCCTCCTCTTCTGCGCCAGAGAGCCAGCCGCGGCCGCCAAGGACGTGGGCGGGGCCTCTGCGGCGGGTGGGGCGGACGGCGGGACCGGGCCGTTGGCGCTCATGGTGCCGGGGCATCCACCGGCACGTGCCTCCCAGGGGAGAACGCAGAGGGGCGGGCGAAGGGGCGGGTGCTGGGGCGGAGGGGCGGGGCTTTCTCACCGACACGCCGGCACGTCACCAGGAGCAGGGGCGCCGGTGCGGCTGGCATAATTTACCTCTGCAGGAAAAGAGACAAAGTGTTAGAGAACCACGACTGACAGGTAACATGAAGGTTAAGACACGTACATTTTATTTATCATACACTATATGGTCAAAATTATTGGGACACCTGAACATGGTCCTGCATGGTCCACAGATATTTGTGATTTATTCTGCAGAGAGGAATAATCACGGCATCATGTTGCCAAAATAAGAAAGTAAAGAAATGTCAAGAGGGACGGAGACATGGAACAGGATGGAGATGTGAAGAGGGCCAGAGACGTTAAGAGGGATGGAGACCTGGACAAGGACATGGAACTGGATGGAGACATGTAGAGGGACGAAGACGTTAAGAGGGATGGAGACCTGGAGAGGGACAGAGGTGTTGAGAGGGACAGGGACGTGGACGGAGACATGGAGAGGGACAGAGGTGTTGAGAGGGACAGAGACGTGGACGGAGACGTGGAGAGGGACAGAGGTGTTGAGAGGGACAGGGACGTGGACGGAGACGTTGAGAAGGACAGAGGTGTTGAGAGGGACAGGGACGTGGACGGAGACGTGGAGAGGGACAGAGGTGTTGAGAGGGACAGGGACGTGGACGGAGACGTGGAGAGGGACAGAGGTGTTGAGAGGGACGGGGACGTGGACGGAGACGTGGAGAGGGACAGAGGTGTTGAGAGGGACAGGGACGTGGACGGAGACGTGGAGAGGGACAGAGGTGTTGAGAGGGACAGGGACGTGGACGGAGACGTGGAGAGGGACAGAGGTGTTGAGAGGGACAGGGACGTGGACGGAGACATGGAGAGGGACAGAGGTGTTGAGAGGGACAGAGACGTGGACGGAGACGTGGAGAGGGACAGAGGTGTTGAGAGGGACAGGGACGTGGACGGAGACGTAGTGAGGGACAGAGGTGTTGAGAGGGACAGGGACGTGGACGGAGACGTGGAGAGGGACAGAGGTGTTGAGAGGGACGGGGACGTGGACGGAGACGTGGAGAGGGACAGAGGTGTTGAGAGGGACAGGGACGTGGACGGAGACGTGGAGAGGGACAGAGGTGTTGAGAGGGACAGGGACGGAGACGTGGAGAGGGACAGAGGTGTTGAGAGGGACGGAGACGTGGAGAGGGACAGAGGTGTTGAGAGGGACAGGGACGTGGACAGAGACGTGGAGAGGGACAGAGGTGTTGAGAGGGACAGGGACGTGGACGGAGACGTGGAGAGGGACAGAGGTGTTGAGAGGGACAGGGACGTGGACGGAGACGTGGAGAGGGACAGAGGTGTTGAGAGGGACAGGGACGTGGACGGAGACATGGAGAGGGACAGAGGTGTTGAGAGGGACAGAGACGTGGACGGAGACGTGGAGAGGGACAGAGGTGTTGAGAGGGACAGGGACGTGGACGGAGACGTAGTGAGGGACAGAGGTGTTGAGAGGGACAGGGACGTGGACGGAGACGTGGAGAGGGACAGAGGTGTTGAGAGGGACGGGGACGTGGACGGAGACGTGGAGAGGGACAGAGGTGTTGAGAGGGACAGGGACGTGGACGGAGACGTGGAGAGGGACAGAGGTGTTGAGAGGGACAGGGACGTGGACGGAGACGTGGAGAGGGACAGAGGTGTTGAGAGGGACGGGGACGTGGACGGAGACGTGGAGAGGGACAGAGGTGTTGAGAGGGACAGGGACGTGGACAGAGACGTGGAGAGGGACAGAGGTGTTGAGAGGGACAGGGACGTGGACGGAGACGTGGAGAGGGACAGAGGTGTTGAGAGGGACAGGGACGTGGACGGAGACGTGGAGAGGGACAGAGGTGTTGAGAGGGACAGGGACGTGGACGGAGACATGGAGAGGGACAGAGGTGTTGAGAGGGACAGAGACGTGGACGGAGACGTGGAGAGGGACAGAGGTGTTGAGAGGGACAGGGACGTGGACGGAGACGTAGTGAGGGACAGAGGTGTTGAGAGGGACAGGGACGTGGACGGAGACGTGGAGAGGGACAGAGGTGTTGAGAGGGACGGGGACGTGGACGGAGACGTGGAGAGGGACAGAGGTGTTGAGAGGGACAGGGACGTGGACGGAGACGTGGAGAGGGACAGAGGTGTTGAGAGGGACAGGGACGTGGACGGAGACGTGGAGAGGGACAGAGGTGTTGAGAGGGACAGGGACGTGGACGGAGACGTGGAGAGGGACAGAGGTGTTGAGAGGGACAGGGACGTGGACGGAGACGTGGAGAGGGACAGAAATGTTGAGAGGGACAGGGACGTGGACGGAGACGTGGAGAGGGACAGAGGTGTTGAGAGGGACAGGGACGTGGACGGAGACGTGGAGAGGGACAGAGGTGTTGAGAGGGACAGGGACGTGGACGGAGACGTGGAGAGGGACAGAGGTGTTGAGAGGGACAGGGACGTGGACGGAGACGTGGAGAGGGACAGAGGTGTTGAGAGGGACAGGGACGTGGACGGAGACGTGGAGAGGGACAGAGGTGTTGAGAGGGACAGGGACGTGGACGGAGACGTGGAGAGGGACAGAGGTGTTGAGAGGGACAGGGACGTGGACGGAGACGTTGAGAAGGACAGAGGTGTTGAGAGGGACAGGGACGTGGACGGAGACGTGGAGAGGGACAGAGGTGTTGAGAGGGACAGGGACGTGGACGGAGACGTGGAGAGGGACAGAGGTGTTGAGAGGGACGGGGACGTGGACGGAGACGTGGAGAGGGACAGAGGTGTTGAGAGGGACAGGGACGTGGACGGAGACGTGGAGAGGGACAGAGGTGTTGAGAGGGACAGGGACGTGGACGGAGACGTGGAGAGGGACAGAGGTGTTGAGAGGGACAGGGACGTGGACGGAGACGTGGAGAGGGACAGAGGTGTTGAGAGGGACAGGGACGTGGACGGAGACGTGGAGAGGGACAGAAATGTTGAGAGGGACAGGGACGTGGACGGAGACGTGGAGAGGGACAGAGGTGTTGAGAGGGACAGGGACGTGGACGGAGACGTGGAGAGGGACAGAGGTGTTGAGAGGGACAGGGACGTGGACGGAGACGTGGAGAGGGACAGAGGTGTTGAGAGGGACAGGGACGTGGACGGAGACGTGGAGAGGGACAGAGGTGTTGAGAGGGACAGGGACGTGGACGGAGACGTGGAGAGGGACAGAGGTGTTGAGAGGGACAGGGACGTGGACGGAGACATGGAGAGGGACAGAGGTGTTGAGAGGGACAGAGACGTGGACGGAGACATGGAGAGGGACAGAGGTGTTGAGAGGGACAGGGACGTGGACGGAGACGTAGTGAGGGACAGAGGTGTTGAGAGGGACAGGGACGTGGACGGAGACGTGGAGAGGGACAGAGGTGTTGAGAGGGACGGGGACGTGGACGGAGACGTGGAGAGGGACAGAGGTGTTGAGAGGGACAGGGACGTGGACGGAGACGTGGAGAGGGACAGAGGTGTTGAGAGGGACAGGGACGTGGACGGAGACGTGGAGAGGGACAGAGGTGTTGAGAGGGACAGGGACGTGGACGGAGACGTGGAGAGGGACAGAGGTGTTGAGAGGGACAGGGACGTGGACGGAGACGTGGAGAGGGACAGAAATGTTGAGAGGGACAGGGACGTGGACGGAGACGTGGAGAGGGACAGAGGTGTTGAGAGGGACAGGGACGTGGACGGAGACGTGGAGAGGGACAGAGGTGTTGAGAGGGACAGGGACGTGGACGGAGACGTGGAGAGGGACAGAGGTGTTGAGAGGGACAGGGACGTGGACGGAGACGTGGAGAGGGACAGAGGTGTTGAGAGGGACAGGGACGTGGACGGAGACGTGGAGAGGGACAGAGGTGTTGAGAGGGACAGGGACGTGGACGGAGACGTGGAGAGGGACAGAGGTGTTGAGAGGGACAGGGACGTGGACGGAGACGTGGAGAGGGACAGAGGTGTTGAGAGGGACAGGGACGTGGACGGAGACGTTGAGAAGGACAGAGGTGTTGAGAGGGACAGGGACGTGGACGGAGACGTGGAGAGGGACAGAGGTGTTGAGAGGGACAGGGACGTGGACGGAGACGTGGAGAGGGACAGAGGTGTTGAGAGGGACGGGGACGTGGACGGAGACGTGGAGAGGGACAGAGGTGTTGAGAGGGACGGGGACGTGGACGGAGACGTGGAGAGGGACAGAGGTGTTGAGAGGGACAGGGACGTGGACGGAGACGTGGAGAGGGACAGAAATGTTGAGAGGGACAGGGACGTGGACGGAGACGTGGAGAGGGACAGAGGTGTTGAGAGGGACAGGGACGTGGACGGAGACGTGGAGAGGGACAGAGGTGTTGAGAGGGACAGGGACGTGGACGGAGACGTGGAGAGGGACAGAGGTGTTGAGAGGGACAGGGACGTGGACGGAGACGTGGAGAGGGACAGAGGTGTTGAGAGGGACAGGGACGTGGACGGAGACGTGGAGAGGGACAGAGGTGTTGAGAGGGACAGGGACGTGGACGGAGACGTGGAGAGGGACAGAGGTGTTGAGAGGGACAGGGACGTGGACGGAGACGTTGAGAAGGACAGAGGTGTTGAGAGGGACAGGGACGTGGACGGAGACGTGGAGAGGGACAGAGGTGTTGAGAGGGACAGGGACGTGGACGGAGACGTGGAGAGGGACAGAGGTGTTGAGAGGGACGGGGACGTGGACGGAGACGTGGAGAGGGACAGAGGTGTTGAGAGGGACAGGGACGTGGACGGAGACGTAGAGGGGGACAGAGGTGTTGAGAGGGACAGGGACGTGGACGGAGACGTAGAGAGGGACAGAGGTGTTGAGAGGGACAGGGACGTGGACGGAGACGTGGAGAGGGACGGAGGTGTTGAGAGGGACAGGGACGTGGACGGAGACGTGGAGAGGGACAGAGGTGTTGAGAGGGACAGGGACGTGGACGGAGACGTGGAGAGGGACAGAGGTGTTGAGAGGGACGGGGACGTGGACGGAGACGTGGAGAGGGACAGAGGTGTTGAGAGGGACAGGGACGTGGACGGAGACGTAGAGGGGGACAGAGGTGTTGAGAGGGACAGGGACGTGGACGGAGACGTAGAGAGGGACGGAGGTGTTGAGAGGGACAGGGACGTGGACGGAGACGTGGAGAGGGACAGAGGTGTTGAGAGGGACGGGGACGTGGACGGAGACGTTGAGAAGGACGGGGACGTGGACAGAAGCAGAACGTGATAAAGACATTAAGAGGGACAGAGACGTTGAGAGGGACGGAGACGTTGAGAGGGACGGAGACGTTGAGAAGGACGGGGATGTGGACAGAAGCAGAACGTGATGGAGACATTAAGAGGGACGGAGACGTTGAGAAGGACGGGGACGTGGACAGAAACAGAACGTGATGAAGTTAGGAGGAACAGTGACATAGACAGAGATGTTGAGAGGGACGTGGACGGAGACGTGGAGAGGGACAGTGACATGGACAGAGGTGTTGAGAGGGACGGGGACGTGGACAGAAGCAGAACGTGATGGTTGTAGATAGGAGAAGGACGTGAGTGAGTCAGTGGGAGGTTTGTGCTGATTTTCTTGCCTGGATTATATAAGTCTGTGGGTGTGAAAGTGTTCGGCTCTAAAGGCTCCTGAGACCCAGAATGCATCAGTGCTTAACAAAACGTACACAGTCAAACCTAACCGTCCATAAAAAACACGATTAAACCCAAAACCTCGTCTCAGTCTAAACGGATCAGAGTGACCGACAGAACCAACGGCTTCTAACACCCACATGCATTCATTTATTGTTTGTTTTACCACTACTTCATCCTGGTCAGGGTCGTGGTGGGTCTGAGTCATTGAGTAAAAGGATGGAAACACTCCCCTCCCCCCCCCAGACACACACACTCACACTCAAAAGTGAATTTTGATGAGTGTGTCGATGTCCATTAAAAACTGCAGACGGTGGCTGAACCCCAGTAGCTCTAGACAAAGTCAAACTGTCACGATCTTAAAAAACCATTATAACATCGCTGGAGCGATTTATCATCCCGGTTCTGAACAATAGATTTTCTGCGGCGCTAAAATGCATCAGAGGACGAGAGGACGCGGAGACGAGACAACCATCAGCTCAAATCGGCTGTTTAAAGCCCCTGACTTGTGACTCTGCAGGGAAATGTGAACAAAGGTCACCCCAAAGGTCACGCTGCCTGTCCCCTAAAGGTCGTGTTGCACGTGTATTCCCTTACACACTGTACCTACCGGCTCCGGCTGCACCGGCGCGGTGAGAAAAGCGACCAGCTAACATGAAGAATAAAGCCGGAACCCAGAGGACTGTTTACTGGACGTGTGGGGTAGAGATGCGCCAATTTTAGATACATGATGGGCACAAAAGGGTCCTTTCTGTGTGGAGTTTGCATGTTCTCCCTTGGTTCCCCCCCCCCCCCCCACCACAAGTCAAAGACACACAATCAGGCCAATCTGAGATACTAAAAACTCCCCTTAGTGTGAGTGTGTTGGACCAGTGGGTCCAGTGGGTGATGGACTGACGACCTGTTTGGGGTGTTTTTAGCCTTTCGGTCAATGAATGTGACCCAGCGCAACCCTGACCAGGATAAATCGGTGCTAAGACAGACAGTGAACGCATAAATAAATAAATGAATGAATGAATGAATAATAACTGTTGTGTGTTTATAGGTGGATTTTATGGAGTGTACTAGCTAGTGCACTTCAGTGGGAGATGTGATGCTGTTCAGTATTCAGCCTCTGGACTGTGAGAGGACAAAAACCAAGGACTAAATACCGAACAGCCATGAAAGACTAAAATAGAAAGCAGAATGTCTAAACACTTGGCTGCTTTTGTTTTCTATTTCAGGCTGATTTCGTGTCCTGCAGGTTGATTGGAATCCATCATGAGGAAGAGTCGGTGACATTCCCAGAGCTGTAACCTTCACCAATGTCTCTGACTAACGTGTTTATCATGTAACCTGACGTGAGGAGCACAAAACGCGCATTTATAGACATAAAATGATAGAAATATCGCACTGTCTATGTGAAAACGTGCTGAATAAAACTGCTCATTATTATTTTAGCCTCCTTGATACGTTACCATAGGTTACCATATTGCTAGGTTACCGTACCGCGAACCGACACCACTGACACGCCGCTTATCGTATATTTATTTCTATTATTTATCAACATAAAATCTGATTTAGTTCGGGGTTTAACACAGAAATCAAACGAAAAACAAACACGTTCGTGGAAGCGAGTGCCGTTTACAAATTTGCCCCGTATGATGGGAATAGCCGCGAGTCGACTCCTGTGAGTCGATTCTTCGATTCCACACAAATGATTCAAAGAAATCGTGAAGAAAGATGAGATTAGCTTTGTTGACTGAACGTATCAAATCAGAATTTTGTACATAAATATTAGAAAAGCAACGTCAAGTCCATATTTATCAGTCATAAAAGCGTTTCACCTTGAATATTAGCAGAAGATATAAACAAAATAAACAATTTAAACTGACTGTAAATGCATTTGATCAACATAAATACATTGTATGGATTATTTAACCTAGAAATGATGTAGATGCTTGAATATTTACATTCGTGAGAATGTTTTTAAGGATCAGTGTGGACGGGGGGTCCAAAAATTGATCTGACTGACTGACTGAACAATTGCACTAGCACCGGCTCCTTGCAATTCACTATAAAATGCGTTAATTAAATGCGTAATATATTCTAGGACTGTTGCA
The DNA here is from genome assembly GCF_030014385.1 of Trichomycterus rosablanca. Lineage (NCBI taxonomy): Eukaryota > Metazoa > Chordata > Actinopteri > Siluriformes > Trichomycteridae > Trichomycterus > Trichomycterus rosablanca. Next base: position 18,651,791 of record NC_086011.1, read on the forward strand.
GTTACCTAATGACCATTATATAGGGTGACTTAATTTGGAGTAAGAAATGCCCTGTGATTGACGGGCACCCTGTCTGGGTGTTTCAGCCCTGCACATATTGTTTCTGGGTGGCACGGGTCTACACCAACCTTCACCAGGACACAGTTCCTACCGAAAATGATGATTTAGATGGTAGAACTGCAGAATATGTACAACTGTTCAGTCTAAAGTATCTTGGTGATTTTGCAGGTCACCATTCGGTTCCAAGGCTGTTGGGTGGGTTTGTAAGTCATTGTGAACTCAATATGCAATGATTTGACAGTGACAGTGGTAGCCTAGTGGGTAGAGCTTTGGGCTATCAACTAAAAGGTTGAGGGTTCGAATCCCAGGTCTGCCATGCAGCCACTGTTGGGCCCTTAAGCAAGGCCCTTAACTAATCGTACCTCTGTACGATGGCTGACCCTTTGCGCTCTGACCCCAGCTTCCAAACAAGCTGAGATGTGCGAAGAAGGAATTTCGTTGCACTGTACACGTGTACATGTATATATGACAAATAAAGGCATTCTATTCTATTCAATTGAAGAAGTCGCTGGTTCAAGCCCCACCACTGCAGGTTGCTGTTGTTGGGCCCTTGAGCAAGGCCCTTAACCCTTAATTGCTTAGACTGTATACTGTCACTGTACTGTAAGTCGCTTTGGATAAAGGCGTCCGCTAAATGCTGAAAATGTAAATGTAAATTAAAATATACAGTATACTAGTTGTGTGTGGCATAAAATACAGAAACATAACAGTAACAATTTAAATATATGCAATTATTTGCTCAAATGAAACAGTTTATACAGTAAATATTGTATAACCTTGATTGATCTCTATGTTTAATGTACTGTATATTAAACCTTCTTGCCTGACCTGCTTCAGTGTCTTTTTTGGCAACACATATATTCGCAGAATCGACTCCGGAATCGACTCCCTATTACCAAGCCAGGGAATCAGAATCGGAGTCAACTCCATCAATTCTGAAACCGAGACCCGTTTGATTAGCCAGTTAGCTTCGCGACGCTAAAAATATGACACAATTTAGGCAACGACACCCAACCTGACAGAAAAACAAGCTACCGAACGCGGCCCCGCTTACCTTCTCGGAGGACTTTCTCTCCGGCCGGTGTGTGGGCGCCTCGCTCCGGTTGGATCGGAGGAGAAAAGTCCGCCGACTTTCAGACCAGAATCGCTCAGCGCCGGAACCAACCGTCCAGTCCACACTCATCAGCTCGAGCTGCTTGTAGCGTCTATTAACGCGCGCGTGCGGTGATCATTCCAAACGGTCCATGTTGCTCGCGAGCGCGCGCGAGAGCATCCTCGGATCCGCGCGCGTTTGTGTATATGAGTGTCTGTGCGCACGAGATCGTCTCCGCACGCGCTCGCACACACACACACACACGCGCTCGCGCGAACCAAACTGCGCGTGACCGTCTGACAGCAGCCGCACGCGCACGCTCGCTCATTCATCACCTTCTTATCATCTAATCAAACCCGTAGCCTCCACATCCGGGTCCTTTTACAGCTTTCACACACGGCCGGGTGACATATTAAAGGAAAACCCAACAAAACCCGGTAAAGCATTTCAACTTGGTATAGACTTATTTGAAAGTGTGTTAGAGGCATGGGACACCCCCTCCTGGGGAACTTGATTGCAATTCTCACCTCTAGTCAATGGATGTGAACTTTTGCATGTTCTCCCACCTCCTAAATGCATGCTGAAGAAGGTGGATTGGTTGATTGATGTATTTGGAACTGTATTAGAGGCCTGGGACACCTCCTCATCATCATCAAGATCTTCTGGTGTTCTGGGGACCTGGTTGTGACTTCTAGTCACTGGATGTGAAGTTTTGTATGTTCTCCCACCTCCTAAATGCATGCTGGAGAAGGTGGATTGGTGGATCCACTGTATTAGAGGCCTGGGACACCTCATCATCATCAAGATCTTCTGGTGTTCTGGGGACCTGGTTGCGATTCTCACTTCTAGTCAATGGATGTGAACCTTTGCATGTTCTCCCACCTCCTAAATGCATGCTGAAGAAGGTGGATTGATTGATTGATTTTTTTGGAACTGTATTAGAGGCCTGGGACACCTCCTCATCATCATCAAGATCTTCTGGTGTGTTCTGTTGGACCTAGTTGTGATTCTCACCTCTAGTCAATGGATGTGAAGTTTTGTATGTTCTCCCACCTCCTAAATGCATGCTGAGGAAGGTGGATTGGTGGATCCACTGTATTAGAGGCCTGGGACACCTCATCATCATCAAGATCTTCTGGTGCTCTGGGGACCTGGTTGCGACTTCTAGTCACTGGATGTGAAGTTTTGCATGTTCTCCCACCTCCTAAATGCATGCTCGAGAAGGTGGATTGATGTATTTGGAACTGTATTAGAGGCTTGGAACACCTTATCATCATCAAGATCTTCTGGTGTTCTGTTGGACCTAGTTGTGATTCTCACATTTGGTCACTGGCTGTGAACTTTTGCATGTTCTCCCACCTCCTAAATGCATGCAGAAGAAGGTGGATTGGTGGGTTGATGTATTTGGAACTGTATTAGAGGCCTGGAACACCTCCTCCAAAAGATCTTTTGGTGTTCTGAGGGACCTAGTTGCGATTCTCACCTCTAGTCAATGGCTGTGAAGTTTTGCATGTTCTCCCACCTCCTAAATGCACTCTGAGAAAGGTGGAATGGTTACTCAAATTTGAGAGAATGGGTGTGTTCACCCTGCTATGGTCTGGTTCCTTGCCCTGCTATGGTCTGTGATCCTGCTTTGCTCTCAATGTCTCCAAGTGGCACCGGATCCACTGTGACCCTGACCAGGATGAGGTTCATTCATTCATTCATATTCTTGTTTTTTCACCACTGCTTTATCTTGATCAGGGTCACTGTGTGTCTGACTTAGCTAGATGCAATGCAGTAACACACCCAGACAAGACCGCCGGGCTTCGGCCATCCCCTCCCCCAGACACAGCCAGTCGTGTCTGTATGTGGACACCCGGCTGGATTCGAAGGCTAGATAATTACGGAATATATATAAATAAATGAATGAATGGTTTAATGTCTAGCAATTACATTTTGACTCAAGTGATCAGGCTTTATGGGAGCCCTAAATTCATAGCGCACAGAGAGCACAAACGTAGCATAAATTTAGCTCATATTAATAATTCCACACTGTTGTGTCATGTCTGAAGATGTTAAATTATGCTACAATACATTCTAAATCTATTCGTGAGGAGAAAGCCAGATAAGAGAGAACTGATGACGCAAAATGTCGAACCCTAGATTGCCTTCTGACTTAACTCAGCGAGTTTTTAAACGCTAGCAAGATCTGTATCTGCACAAGCAGAGACGTTACGACACGAACCAGCGGAAACAGAACCAGCTCAATTCATCTTCCGACGAGGTTCCGTCTTAATTCAGGTTAATAGTTCACGGACACAGAATCATTTGTTCCCATAGCAACAGAGCCAAACAGAGCCGACGTAATGACAGCACAAGCTATACGACAGGAAAAGTAAACAGAACCTGTCGGAGTCTCTCTCGTCCCTCCATTCATCTCCATTTATAACATATAAACGAAAGAGAACGAAATAAGGGAGCGACTCTTTATATTATATTTACATTAACAGCGCTTAGTGGCGCTTTTATTTAAAGAGACTCACATTTGGGACCCAATACAATGCAAGCAATTGAGGGTGAAGTGTCTCACTGAGGTGTTCCACAGTGGCGAGGCTTGAACCAATGACCTGCCGATCACTAGTCCAGCACCTTAAGCGCTACGCCACCACTGCTCAGGCTTTAACAGGTTTGGGTTCGACCTAAGGTCACTGTGAAGAGTCGTAGGCTGGGTTGACCCATGGGAACCTGAGAGCACTCGAGGGAACCAAAATTGTTTAAAAGACTGGACTGAACACCCCCGGGGGTGAAATTCGTCTCAGAACGTTCAACGGGCACCAACTGACCAAGGACGTGCATTCTGAGGCATCTTGTTGGTTTGATTTATGTTGGTACTGGTGCACCTTGTTCCAACATCTTTTAAGAGCCTCAATGTGGACAGTAACTGCATCCCTGTTGCTGTTTGTTAGCTTCAACAATGAGCTCAAATTACTTTATTTGTTAGATTGGCGGCTTTATTAACAATTGTATCACCAGTCGGCTGGGTGTCATCTAGCGGGCATGATTGGCAGTGCCTGCAGCAGACACGTTTCTGCTAGGGGGCGGGATGACCGGACTATGTGGGTGGGGTCTTCAAACTCTGTGTAAGGACCCTAAAAAAGGGTTGGGCCCCTGAGCAAGGCTCTTAACCCTCCATTCCTTGCATTCAGTCACTAAACTTGGTGTCTGCTAAATGCCGTAAACGTTTACTCCTCACAAGTGCGAATATGGCAGACTCCTCTGCTAAACGCCACTGCATCTCAAGATACTATTAAACCCGAATTTCAACTCGGGAGCCAGAAATCCACTCAGCGCACCTTTAATGAACTCGACTAATTAAATTGACTAGAAGATGAAAGTGGATGTTTGGAAGATGCTGGACACTGAGCGAGCGAGCGAGTGAGTGAGAGAGAAATAATGTCTCACTTTCTGACTCAGCTCTCTCCCATCGTGCCAAAGAGGAAATAAATGCGACATAAAAAGTGCAGCTGTCGAGTTGTAAATAAATCTGCAGTGAAATGAGGATGGACAGCAGCGGGAGACGGGGGTGCGGGGAGGGGGGGTAGGTGCACGGATCTAAGTGTCACAACCAAGCTCATGTTCAGGTGTCCCAATACTTTCGTCCATATAGAGTACATTAGTAAATAATAAATATTAAGTGTATTGCACTTATTTATACCCTAACAGGTCTATAAAATAAATGATGTTTTATAAATTATGGCTGTGGTCCCACGTCCACATACTTTTGACATCTTTGCTGACTGACGTTCTGAACTCGATGCTAAAACGTCAGTCATACGAACGAATGAATGATGCTCGATTGCTTGCTTGCTGGACTGATCACTGGCTGGCCGAGGCACCCTGGGCAGCTGCTTGTGCCGCCTGTGACGGGTTCCACAGTTTAGGGAGAACAGTATTGGTTCAAGTCCCTCTAAAGGACCCTCAAACTCATTATTAGCCATAAAACCTGAACGGTTGGCATTTTTAGATCATACGCTACGGAGAAAGACGACACCCTTCCATCTGATCCACTTTCATACTGGAGCCGTCGCTCATCTTACCGAGGATCTGGAATGTTCTCCCGGAACCCTCCGGAGGAACTCTCGTTAAGTTTTGAGAGAAATTGGGAAAGACCTTAACATAAGTTCATACAGCTCTACACAAATTCTACACACACTTCTAAGAGACTCGTATTCCTTCTTCTTTATGATTTCAGCTGCTGTTCCTGTTCTGCGAGTGAAAAATAATACTGGGTCCAAATATACACCATATGGCCAAAAGTATTTGGACACCTGACCATAGGTTTGCTGGACATCCCAATTCAAATACATACTTTATTAATACAGCGTGACCTCTGTGTGACCTCTATCTGACCAGCAGAAGGCTTCTCACAAGACTTTACATCAGTGTATGGGAATTTGTGCCCATTCAGTCAAAACAGCATTGGTCCAGAAAGCCTCAGTTGATGTTCCGGTTCATTCCAGGGCTGTTCCAGAGGTCAGGGCTCTGTGCAGGACACTGGAGTTTCTTTGAACCGAACTTTTCTTCTTGCTTGCTTTGTGCACAGGGGCACAGTCATGCTGGAAATAGAAAGGGCCTTCCCTAAACTGTTGCTGCCAAGTTTGAATATTATAATTACCTTTACGTAATTGATTTATTACACCTGTTAGCAATTGTTGTTGCTGAAACATGTACATTCAAAGATTAGAAAGGGCAGTTGTAGACTAGTGGTTAAAATACTAGACTAGTAATCAGAACATGGTCGGTTCAAGACCCACCACTGCCAGGTTGCCATTGTTGGGCCCTTGAGCAAGGCCCTTAACCCTTAATTGCTTAGATTGTATACTGTCACAGTAAGTCGCTTTGAATAAAAGCATCTGCTAAATGCCAAAAATGTAAATGTAGAAAAGACGTCCCAATACTTTTGTCCATATAGTGTACACGGAGTAACTTATTGGTGTAGAAGGTTCTGTGTTATGTAACTTTGTGCCACGACCTACTGATCCCTCGTCAGTCATTTTGCCCATTAATAAAAAATACACATAAAATAAGAAGTAAGAAGTTGAATCTCCTACCTGTTTCCTGTCCTCCTGTCTGCGCCTGATAAAAACCCGTCCATGTTTTTTCTCCTCTCGCTTCGCCTCGGGTAAAAGAAGGAGTTAGCCATTAGCGGTCACAAGGATAATTTTACACACGGTGTCCACTTACCTGTGGGCCAGGTGCGAGGCCTTCACCCAGAATGCACCTGAATTATTGAGCAGCTCAAGAGCCAATGGGAGCGAGCGCTCTGGCTCGTCACATGACGTTCGTCAGTCCGTGATGCGTCCATATTAAAATTTCACGTCCTTAATGACTGAACAACCTTTTCCTGAGCATATTAATAATCAACGTATTGCACACACACACACACACACACACACACATGGCCCATCCACCTACTGGCATGATTTGGAAGTAAGAGGAAACCAGAGTACCTGTTTAAACGTTTAACTGTTTAAAATGTGAAGTGTGACCGTAAAGCGTCCACAGATTCTGGACAAGCTGAACGTTCTGACCAGGAGTAGAACCTGCAGGATGAACGCTAAACGTCAAGCTCATCTGACAGCCTCACTACATCCACCAACATGTCAGCTCAGTCTGAAATGTTCCTGTCTGCTTCGATGAAATCTTCCTTTCTTTTCTTTTCTCCTCAGAAAAGCACGTTACCTTCTCTGTTTGTTCTGAGGCTGCCAGATTAAAATCTGAAACATTTCCTGTAGGCACCTGAGCTTTTAATCATTCAAAGAACCCTGTCACACATTCAATCATTCAGTAATTGTCTGTTTTACCACCGCTTTGTCTTGTTTAGGGTTGCGGTGGGTCTGATTTATTGGGTGAAAGGCAGGAAACACCTCAGAACACACACACTCACACATGTAGAGTCATTTCTTCTATCTCTAGTTGACCAGAACAGAAGAAGAATGCTTTTATTTGTCATATATACGTTTACGTGTACGATACAATTAAATTCTTTTTCTGGGGTCAGAGCGGAGGTTCAGCCATTGTACCCCTGAAGCAGACAGGATTAAGGGCCTTGCTCAAGGGCCCAACAGTGCCTTTATAGAAGAGTCTGGATTTGAACCGCCAATCTTCTGATTCTGATTGATAGCCCAAAGCTCTGTACACTAGGCTACCAGAACACCCGGAGGAAACCAACATGGACACAGGGAGAACATGCAAACTCCACATGAAAAGGACTACGGCTGCCTGGCTGGGGAAGCGATCCCAGGTCCTTCTGTAAGGCGACAACGCTACCCACTAGTCCCATATTCAGGGCAGTTGTAGCTTAGAGGTTAAGGTACTGGAATAGTTATCAGAAGGTCACTGGTTCAAGCCCCTGAGCAAGACCCTTAACCCTCAATTGCTTAGACAGAATACTGTCACAGTGTTGTAAGTCGCTTTGGATAAAATCATCCGCTAAATGCTGGAAATATAAACATAAACCCCCAAAGTGGTCCCTTGTATTAGGACATTAAGAATTTATAATGTTTGTAATTACGGTGAAGATTGAAAACACACATTTATGGCTGTTTCTGTTTCTGTGTGTGTGTGTGTGTGTGTGTGTGTGTGTTTGTGTGTGTGTGTTTGTGTGTGTTTGTGTGTGTGTTTTTCTCGGCCAAAAATAGAAACACTCGCTCACACTGAGTGTACCAAGGTTTTGCCCTGATTGGCCAAAACGTGTCATGTGACCACGTGTTCACAGGCTGTGATTGGTTCACCCATTTCACAGAGGTTTGAAGAGAACCGTTTCTGACGAGGATGGAGACCCTGAAGGGGAGAACAATGATTTCTGCAAATGTTCCTTTTTCTGTGATTTTACTCTTCATACACCAACATTTGTGGTCCAAAACATTTGGCATGATCTTCTAAATGTTTATCAGTGATTATGAATGTAAGAGGTGACTTCTCTGTGCCCATATAAAGAGCTACTTTGACTGCACCCATTAGAAAGTATATAAAATAGTGGTCTGTTTACCAAGGTGAGGAGTTTGGTTGGTCCAAGGATGTGATTACAATATAGATTGAAAGGGACACATCTCCTCAATATTCAGATATGCTATTCAAAATGCCCCTAGCCTTTAAATATACTGATAAATGTATTTAAGTGTAAATAAATCAGTCGATGATATAGCATCTCTGTAGATTTGGTCCCTGTCAATGTTCACGTAATGGCTACAGCCTTGGTGTTGTCAGATGCAGTCCAAAAAACACCCCAAAATGCAGGAGAGAAGCTGCTAGAACATGGGTCCCACTGCCCACAATCAAGCAAGCTTAACAGTAAACAAGCTTAAGAGGAAAAGGGTGAATGGACAACATTTTAGCCATAGCGATTACAAGCCGTGATTCCTCCAGGAACCTTAGGAGAAATGTAAACAAACCTGTAGCACCTCAGACTTGTTGTGGGCAAATCTGGACACCCCCCCCGGCATACTAATAATAGAACCAATTTTCTTTTGGTTGCTTTCATCTGCCACAGTTGATCATTTTGGCCATAGCGATTACAAGCCGTGATTCCTCCAGGAACCTTAGGGTCTTAAGACAAGCAAGCAGGGTGTCAGGGTTTATTTTGGGTTGGTGTATTCTCATCCTTTATTACACCATTTGAACAATACTGTTGATAAAGCCCTTCATCTTCGTGTAACCCGTTCTCACACTCTTATGGGAGCACGGAGAGAATTTCAAGGTTCTTTTAGCATAGCGACGTCGCTCTTCCCGCCGGCCTCGCATTAGTTCAGCTCCGTCGCTGCTCGCCTCCCCCGTGACATCACTGCCCCGTTCTTCTGCCAGCCGGGGACGAACATATGACATCAGAGCCGCCCCTGAGACAGGGACTCGTGTCCCGCCTGGAAGGAACGCACCTGAGACTGAAAAGAGAGTGTTTGTGAAATAAATCAGCATTTGGTTTTACATTCAGTCAAGAGAATGTCTTTATATTTACACTTTACACACATCCATGTAAAAAAAAATGCAACTGACCCCCTGAAATACGTTTATATTAATGTAAGCTTAGCCATTTATAAGCTTTATTTCCCAAATTTGTGTTTCATGCACAAGTAAACATTTGCTTGATGCAGCAAGAAAACCAAACCATGCCAACCTGGCAACCTTGCTGTGCTCCCAGAGCCCATTTTTCTGCATGTCATTGATGCCATCGGGTGGTGAGAGAACGAAAATTCAAGGCCCAGCTACCAAACTCGATTCTCCTTCATGATTCACACTGCTTTTTTTCAACATGCAACCATTGATTAGCCGTGGGTGCAGCTTTTACTGCAGCACCACTGTGTGTTTATGCCAGTTTATACCACTGTACCAGTGCAGTTCTGTAGGTGGTACGTCTTACTGAAACACTGCTCATTTACTGAACATGTGTTTTCATAATGGTCCTGTAATTACTGATGATTGATCACACACACACACACACACACACACACACACACACGTTCTGTGTTGTACATCGTGTTATGCAAGAAAGTGTTTTTTTTTTTGACGATGTATGATCCAAGGATGTGTGTTGCTGTCATGCCTCCCCTCCCACACATCATGGTTTCTAAAATTATCCCTCCCCTCTACAGCAGGAGAAGAACGTCCCCTGTGCTCCAGAAGCTGCTGGATCACTCCGGATTCTGGCAAGATGGAAATAGCTGTAATGGCACAACAGCAAAACGGCCATGTGGCAGCTATAAACGGCACTGCGTCTTTCCAAACACACACATTATTGTACATCACACACACACACACACACACAATAAACGATAACAGCACACTGCAGTACGATTCAAAAAGACTCTGTAGCAAAACCTGTAGCGTCTCAGACTCACTGTGGAAAAACTGGACCCCCTGGCATACTAATATACACCCATTGTTTCCATTTTGGCTGCTTCTATAGACCTAGGAGTCGCCACAGTGGATGTGGTCCACAGTTTTTACGCCAGATGCTCTTCCTGACACAACCCTTCTCTTTCTAACCCAGCTTGGGACCTGCACTGAGAGTGCACCGGCATATACAGTACATTAGCCAATCACATCCATACAGACGCCCAAACAAGCAGTAGCACAGCTGAGATTTGACTGAAGAAACTGCATTTATTTGTTTTTACACAATGATGAATTTAGCAGCAGATGAATAGAAACTCTGGCATTAAAGAAGACAAACAGAGTTATATTTGATTCCTCTTAAGGATGGAAATGTGTGTTGCTCTGCGATTTAGTATAGGAGCCTGCTTTGTTTGCATTTGTGGGATACTTATATACATCCATTGAGTTTGTGGCATACTTATATACATCCATTTTTTCTATTTTGGCTGCTTCTGTAGATCTAGGCGTCGCCACAGTGGATCTGGTCCACAGTTTTTACACTGGATGCTCTTCCTGACACAACCCTTCTCTTTCTAACTCGGCTTGGGACTTGCACTGAGAGCATTTGCATTATCCAATTACATCCATGCAGACGCCCGACTGACCAATAGCACAGCTGAGATTTGATCAAACAAACTGTGCATTTATTTGTTTGAATGTGATGAATATGATAAATTTAGCAGATGAATAGAAACAGATTTATATTTGATTCCTCTTAAGGATGTGTGTTTGGAATGTGTGCCAGTATTTTTTATTTATTTTTTATTTATTATTATTATTATTTTTATTTTTTTATTATTATTGTTTAATTTATTTTATGTTGTATTTTATTATGTAGATGAGTGTATATATTTTGTCATGCAATGTTTTTGTAAAGCACTTTGTGATTCTTATCTGTGAAAAGTGCTATATAAATAAATTTTACTTACTTACTTACTTATAGGAGTCTGCCATGTTTGCGTTTGTGATCAGTAAGTTCAAATAAAAGCCTTTTGTAAACAAGCCTTTTAATACATTTGCTTTGATTACATTTCATTAACATGCCCTCAGTTCCTCCCAAAAGAGGGGTGTGGGGGTTCACTATTGTTCCATGGTCAGTTAGAGTCTCAGGGTTCTGAAGGGGCCACAGCCCTGGAGATCTGGATGACGTAGCGGTGAGGAACCAACAGAACCGAAAAGCATGCTGGGAAGTGTAGTCCACACGCCCCACACGTCCACGTAGCGTCAGTAGAAAGCGCACTACGTTTCCCAGCGGAGTTTCGGGTTCTGTTAAAGGTATCGCGGTTTCTTCCCGGCTGGGTGAGCTGAGGTCCGGGTCCCCCTCCCCACGCACCGACCAACGGAGAGAGAAAAATCATGGATCCGATCGATAAACGCGAAACTTCGGCGTGGACGAGAAGTTCTGGTTGGTGCTGAGGATCGAAAGCGAGATCGGGACGCACCGGAAAGTTGATCATGTCGAGCAGATCACTAATAGTGGATCACCAGTAGCCGGGTGAACCATGTCCGGTACAGAGCAGTGTTATCCGGACTCGGAGCAGGGCTATACCGGGTCGGAGCAGGCTTATCCCGGGCTGGAGGTGCCCCCGGACGCCGGGGCGGACTGGCTGCGGGATGAGCTGGAGCGCGTGTCCCGGGAGCTGCGCGACACGAGCCGGGATAAGATCCGCGCGGCCGAGTACGGACTGGCGGTGCTGGAGGAGAAACAGCAGCTGCAGCAGCGCCATGAGGAGCTGGAGACGGAACACGAGTCACTGCGGCGTGAACTGGAGCAGCTCAGGGAGGTGAGGAGGGCCAGGGGAGGGTAATAAAGTGCTTATAACCTCAACAAACTGAGAGACATCCAGACATCCTACACATTACAACAATATACGTACATGTACGATACATCAATGTATATGTACAGGTATGTATATGTACAATGTTATTCATATACAATACAAAAGCATTACTAAACAACAGTAATAAACAGTACAGTATTATACATGTACATTATAGCAATATACACAAACAATACATCCATGTATATGCACAATACAGTATTATACATGTACAATGTTATTCATATACAACACAAAAGCATTACTATACAACAGTAATAAACAGTACAGTATTATACATATAAAATACAGCATTATACATGTACATTATAGCAATATACACAAACAATACATCCATGTATATGCACAATACAGTATTATACATGTACAATGTTATTCATATACAATACAAAAGCATTACTATACAACAGTAATAAACAGTACAGTATTATACATATACAATATAGCAATATACACATACAGTTCAGCGATGTATATGTACAATACAGTATTATACATGTACAATGTTATTCATATACAACACAAAAGCATTACTATACACAATACAACAGTAATAAACAGCACAGTATTATACATGTACAATACAGTTATATACACGTACAATACAGTATTATACAGTGTTATTCATATTCAGTACTAAAGCATTATTATACAGTTCAACAGTAATATATCAGTATTATACATATACAGTATAGTAATAAACATGTACATATTTAATATTATACATTTACAATATTACACATATAAAATACAGTAGCGTACATATACAATACATCATTATTCATACACAATACAACAATATACATATGCTATATAGCAATATATATATATACACAATACAGCACTATACATGTACAGTACAGTATTAAACATATACAGTATTATTTATATACAACAAAAGCATTACTATACAATAAACAATGTATAATACCATACTGTTTATTAATGTTGTATTTTATCATAATGCTTTTGTACAGTACCACAGATACAAGAATGGAACCCAGGACCTTAAGGAACCATGTTGTTGTGGCACCCACACTTAATGCATAGCTGCGTGACTGATACAGTACCGTGTTAGAACACTGGCTTAATAAAACTACACTTTTGTTTACAGTATTTTTACTTTGATGTTAAAGATCATAACGTCTGGAATGCCCACGGTGCCACGACTGTGGCGTTTAATAAAACTGCAGTTTTGTTCACTGCAGACAGAAACCTGAAAGTGAGCTCATCTGGGAGGTTCTGCTTCTAGTTCCCCATCGTGGTCTGCTGGCTTTTGTGTCATGAGGTGTGAAATCATGGACGTTAGCATCACACAGTAACCAGACGGGTGTAAAATCTGACGTGTTGGCGGCTCAGCTTCCTTAAAACGAGTGAAATGATGAATCACGGCAACAGAAATTGGATTAAATAGCTGATCTGATTGTATCACTAGATGTTTTTCCCATAATTTAATGACATTTAAATACTTTAGTTCTGTAAAAGCAATCAAACACACACATGCAGAAAATCAGTCATGATCTGTTTAGCTTCCATGTTTCTTCAGACTAAAAAAAGATGACACGACTTCCTTCCTGTCCGCTATCTGAGAAGATTCAGGATGTTTACATTCCACCTCAGCAGTGAGAGTAAATACCAAATAAAACAACAGCAGCACCGTGTCAGGGCTTAACTCATTATTACGGTGCTGTTTGGGGTACTTGTGCTTTTGATCATTATAAGCTGTTATGAGCTGTTATGAGCTGCAGGAACGGTTGTGTTTGGTTTTGTGGACCTTAAGTTGTGCGACGTTGTTGGAAAATCCCATGATGATCCAAACTGTTAGTTTTTTATAAACGAGCGCCTCTAACGTTCCGTTCGAAGGTTCTCGCGTCTCTAATCGTTCCACTCGTGTGCAGGCGTACGGTCACGCCCACTCGGCCCAGCGGAAGGTGGCGGAGGACGGCGAGAACCGCGAGGAGTCGCTCATCCAGGAGTCGGCGTCCAAGGAGGCCTATTACGAGCAGCGGGTGCAGGAGCTGCAGGTCGAGCTGAGACAGGCCAGGACCACGCTGAGCGGCACCCAGAGCGAGAACGAGCGCCTGAGCAACCTCGCCCTCGGGATGAGGGAGGTGAGTGGGGGCGGGTTCGGATCCGGGTTCGAATTCTCATACACAGTCTTGCGAATAACCTTCTCAGAGGAGCGGCTGTTGTTCTAGCTGAAATCGAACGAGCTTGTGGTCAGGCGTCCAAATACTCATGTGAACGGACTAGATAGTCATGTGACAGTCTAGACGCCCTAGGATAACCTCCTCTCTCTTTCCTCGGTCCCTGCGTCCAGAACAGCGAGCTGATGGACCTGCAGCGCGGCCGCCTGCGGGACGAGATCCGCGAGTACAAGGTCAGAGAGTCCCGTCTGCTGCAGGACTACAGCGAGCTGGAGGAGGAGAACATCACCCTGCAGAAGCAGGTCTCGCTGCTGAAGCAGAACCAGGTGAGCTCCTCGTTTACCTTCCCTCACCCGCGTCCGGAATCCGGCGGGTTCGTAACCGCGTCCGATCTGTGTTGAGCGCAGGTGGAGTTCGAGGGCCTGAAGCACGAGATCCGGAGGCTGGAGGAGGAGGCGCAGTACGCCAGCAGCCAGCTGGAGGACGCCGTCCGTCTGCGCGAGATCGCCGAGCGCCAGCTGACCGAGGCTCTGGAGACGGTCAAGAGCGAGCGCGAGCAGAAGGCGGCGCTGCGCAAGGAGCTGACGCAGCACGTGACCCTCGGGGACTCGCTCCTCAGGCTGGGCGATCCCGGCCAGCCCCGCGACGAGCTGGAGAACGGCCTGGCGAGGGCGGGCGAGGAGGACGAGGACGACGTTCTGTCTGTGCCCAAGAGGAGCCTGGTGGACGACCTGCTGAGCGAGCTGAACATCTGCGAGATCCAGAAGCTCAGACAGCAGCTGGTGCAGGTGGGTCCCGTTGCTGATATATTTCGTGGTTCCTCTCTGGTGGGCGTGTAGAGAGCTGACGCCCGTTTTTAAATGTATTCCCGTTTCTCTTAGGTGGAGAGGGAGAAGGTGGCTCTGCTTTCCTCCCTCCAGGAGTCTCAGAAGCAGTTGGCGCAGACCCGTGGGGCACTGGCACGCCTGAGCGAGGATCTCAGCACCGCACGGCGCGCCCAGGTCGCCAAAGACGGCGAGCAGAAAGAGAAGGACGGCGACGTCACGGGGGGCGTCGACTTCTACGAGCTGGACATCGACGGGCCGGAGATCCTGCGCTGCAAGTACGAGGCGGCAGCGGCTGAAGCTGGAGGACTGAGGGTGGAGCTTAAAGCGGTGAAGGCGGAGCTCGAGGAGGTGAGGGCGTGGCGAGGACGCTCATTTACGAACCTCGAACGAGCTGATATGCACTAATCTGGAACTCCTTCGTTTTTGTTTCACCAGACGAGGGTCGGGTATGAGGGGGCACGGGCGCAGCTGGAGAACCAGGTCCGCGACCTGTCGGCTCAGGTGAGCAAGCTGGAGGCCGACGCCCGAGCGGACCGGGCGCAGGTGGCGCGGCTGCAGAGGGAGCTGGACGAGGCGGGCGCGGCGGCTGGCGAGACACGGAGGACGCTGGGGGTGGCGCAGGACGAACTGACGCTGTTCAGCGATGAGCTGGCGAACCTGTACCATCACGTGTGCGTGTGCAACAACGAGACGCCCAGCCGCGTCACCCTCGACTTCTACCGCGAGGGCAAAGGCGGCGAAGACGACAAAAACATCAAAGAAAACCAGGAGGGGAAAGAGAGCGCGGGCGCGGGCGTCGGCTCGGATCCGGGTGCCGCGCGCGACTCCAGGAAGGAGCCGATGGACGTGAGCGTCCTGTCGTCCATCATCCGCGAGCAGATGCGGCACCTGCAGGGGGCCGTGGAGCGCGGCACGCAGCTGGCAAGACAAAGGCTGGCGCCTTTGGAGCTGGTGACCCCGCCCGATAGAGAGCAGATGGCCTACGTGGAGGAAATCCTCAAACTCAGGTCACTGCTGAGCACCAAACGGGAGCAGATCGCCACCCTGAGGGCCGTGCTCAAGGCCAACAAACAGGTGTGTGTGTGTGTGTGTGTGTGTGTGTGAGGTGTTATGTAAATAAACTGGACGACCGAGGCCCAGCGATGGATGACGGTCCTGTCTGGTGAAAGTGGACCCACTGAGACCCTGACCAGGATAAAACGTTTGTTTGGAAATGTTTTTTCTTCAGCCGCATAATTGATTTTACACACCTGTTAACGATGGGCGTGGCTAATCACCTAATTCAGGAATTAAAAGGCGAGTCTGCGTGCACTGTGTGGTCAAAAGTATTTGGACGCCCCTTCTATTTATGTAATAAATTAGCTAAATAAAGGACATAAAGGAAAGGCTTTTGGCTGTTCTGGCTGTCTTGACCGATGTCAGCGTCCAGCCCTACAAATGGAGTCACAAATTCCCACAGACATACTTCAAAATCCTGTGAGAAGCTTCACACAGAGGTCGCTCTAATTTAATACATTTTGTTTTTGAAACGGAACGTCAGGCGTCCAACCCAAAGCGACTTACAGTACCGTGACAGTATACAGTCCTACAGGTTAAGGGCCTTGCTCAAGGGCCCATCAGTGGCAACCTGGTAGTGGTGGGGCTTGAACCAGCGACCTTTCGAAGCTACAGTGACCTGTTTTTGTTCCACAGACGGCGGAGGTGGCTCTGGCGAACCTGAAGAGCAAGTACGAGAACGAGAAGACCATGGTGAGGGAGACCATGATGAAGCTGATGAACGAGCTGAAGGCTCTGAAGGAGGACGCCGCCACCTTCTCCTCCCTCAGGGCCATGTTCGCCACCAGGTACACACACACACACACACACACTGTTAGAGCGACTCTCTGCTTCTTCAGAGAAGTTTGGACGCCCCTATTCGAACATCCTGTTATTCGTTTTATAATCAGCTGGTGGTTTGGTAGGTAGCACTCTCACCTCAGTCAGGAAGGGTCTGGGTTCGATTCCCTTTCTGTGTGGAATTTGCATGTTCACCCTGTGTCAGGTGGGTTTCCTCCGGGAACTCTGGTTTCCTCCCACAGTCCAAAGACATTTAGTCAGGATAATTGGAGCTACTAGAAATGACCCTAAGTGAGTGTGTGAGTGTGTGTTTGTGTGTAAGTGAGTGTGTTTGTGTGTGTGTGAGTGTGTGTGTGTGTGTGAGTGTGTGTGAGTGTGAGTGTGTGTGAGTGTGAGTGTGTGTGTGTGTGAGTGTGTTTGTGTGTAAGCGAGTGTGTGAGTGTGTGTGTGAGTGAGTGTGTGTGAGTGTGAGTGTGTGTTTGTGTGTGTGTGTGAGTGTGAGTGTGTGTGTGAGTGTGTGTGTATTTGTGAGTGTGTGTGTGAGTGAGTGTGTATTTGTGAGTGTGTGTGTGTGAGTGAGTGTGTATTTGTGAGTGTGTGTGTGTGAGTGAGTGTGTGTGTGTGTGTGAGTGAGTGTGTTTGTGTGTAAGTGAGTGTGAGTGTGTGTGTGAGTGAGTGTGTTTGTGTGTAAGTGAGTGTGTGAGTGAGTGAGTGAGTGTGTGAGTGTGTGTGTGAGTGAGTGTGTTTGTGTGTAAGTGAGTGTGTTTGTGTGTAAGTGAGTGTGTGAGTGTGTGTGTGAGTGAGTGTGTTTGTGTGTAAGTGAGTGTGAGTGTGTGTGTGAGTGAGTGTGTTTGTGTGTAAGTGAGTGTGTGAGTGTGTGTGTGAGTGAGTGAGTGAGTGTGTGAGTGTGTGAGTGAGTGTGTGTGTATTTGTGAGTGTGTGTGTGAGTGAGTGAGTGAGTGTGTGTGTATTTGTGAGTGTGTGTGTGAGTGTGTGTGTGTGAGTGAGTGTGTGTGTGAGTGAGTGAGTGAGTGTGTGTGTATTTGTGAGTGTGTGAGTGTGTGTGTGAGTGTGTGTGAGTGTGTGAGTGTGTGTGTGAGTGAGTGTGTGTGTGTGTGTGTGTGTGTGAGTGAGTGTGTGAGTGTGTGTGTATTTGTGAGTGTGTGTGTGTGAGTGAGTGTGTCTGTGTGTAAGTGAGTGTGTGAGTGTGTGAGTGTGTGTGTGTGTGTGTGTGTGTGTGTGTTTGCCCTGTTATGGACTGGCAACCTGCCCTGGGTGTTTATTGCATTTCAGCCCATGAATCAGACCCACTGTGACCCTGACCAGGATAAAGCTCTTTAACTTTCCCACCGGAGCTTTGAGTTGAACGTGAAGAACGTGAAGGTTTAGCATTACACATTCCAAGCGTCTACCAAACCCTCGACCCGCCTCGCGCCCTCTCTCCCCCGCCCGCAGGTGCGACGAGTACGTGATCCAGCTGGACGAGATGCAGAGGCAGCTGGCGGCGGCCGACGACGAGAAGAAGACGCTGAACTCGCTGCTGCGCATGGCCATCCAGCAGAAACTGGCCCTGACGCAGCGCCTGGAGGACATCGAGCTGAACAGCGAGCAGGAGCGCGGGGGAGGCGCCGCCCCCGCCCGAAACAGGAGGTCCTTCTCCAAGGGCAAGGGTCCCTTTTTCACCGACCAGCACGTAAGTCGGGGGTCGGCCCGCCGAGCTCGTGGGTAGACGGCTCTTCATGGCTTTCATTACTGACCCTCCACTAACCATCTTCATCTCTGAGCGCCGCTGCTGCCTCTGCTAACGTGGCTTTGACATGGTGCTGAACGCCGTGCTGAGCAGGTATCTTCATCTCCGTCCTGTCACCGCCGCGCCGTATTTTATCATTCTGTGTGTTCGTGTCTGAGTTTTTAAGGGCGCATTCACATGAGAAGCGGTTAAACGTCATCCTGCCACTTCTTACGTGACTGGACCCCGGGTGTTTGTCTTTTCATTCTAACATCTAACATCTCGACCATCTGCATGTGTGTGTGGTCAGTTTTACTTAATTTACTTTACTTTATAATCACATTCATGATTGTTTAATATAATCAGGTGATCATGTGACCACGTTTGTTTTATGTATTTTACAGTAATCGTAGCCGCCGTGGAGGTAAAACGCTTCGGTTTCCGGCTGCACGTCGTCCACGGAGATCCTGCCTTAAATAGGAAGATACGATGAGAGTCGACGCCCATCGTGCGTCACTTTAATTTAATCAGCTGCACTTTCGCTTCTTTACCCGGTGCTTCGTTTTTTGTGTTTTGTTGCATAACGGGGGGCTTTTATTTATCATGTACCCACATACAGTGTATCACAAAAGTGAGTACACCCCTCACATTTCTGCAGATATTTAAGTATATCTTTTCATGGGACAACACTGACAAAATGACACTTTGACACAATGAAAAGTAGTCTGTGTGCAGCTTATATAACAGTGTAAATTTATTCTTCCCTCAAAATAACTCAATATACAGCCATTAATGTCTAAACCACCGGCAACAAAAGTGAGTACACCCCTAAGAGACTACACCCCTAAATGTCCAAATTGAGCACTGCTTGTCATTTTTCCTCCAAAATGTCATGTGACTCGTTAGTGTTACTAGGTCTCAGGTGTGCATAGGGAGCAGGTGTGTTCAATTTAGTAGTACAGCTCTCACACTCTCTCATACTGGTCACTGAAAGTTCCAACATGGCACCTCAGGGCAAAGAACTCTCTGAGGATCTTAAAAGACGAATTGTTGCGCTACATGAAGATGGCCAAGGCTACAAGAAGATTGCCAACACCCTGAAACTGAGCTGCAGCACAGTGGCCAAGATCATCCAGCGTTTTAAAAGAGCAGGGTCCACTCAGAACAGACCTCGCGTTGGTCGTCCAAAGAAGCTGAGTGCACGTGCTCAGCGTCACATCCAACTGCTGTCTTTGAAAGATAGGCACAGGAGTGCTGTCAGCATTGCTGCAGAGATTGAAAAGGTGGGGGGTCAGCCTGTCAGTGCTCAGACCATACGCCGCACACTACATCAAATTGGTCTGCATGGCTGTCACCCCAGAAGGAAGCCTCTTCTGAAGTCTCTACACAAGAAAGCCCGCAAACAGTTTGCTGAAGACATGTCAACAAAGGACATGGATTACTGGAACCATGTCCTATGGTCTGATGAGACCAAGATTAATTTGTTTGGTTCAGATGGTCTCAAGCATGTGTGGCGGCAATCAGGTGAGGAGTACAAAGATAAGTGTGTCATGCCTACAGTCAAGCATGGTGGTGGGAATGCCATGGTCTGGGGCTGCATGAGTGCAGCAGGTGTTGGGGAGTTACATTTCATTGAGGGACACATGAACTCCAATATGTACTGTGAAATACTGAAGCAGAGCATGATCCCCTCCCTCCGGAAACTGGGTCGCAGGGCAGTGTTCCAGCATGATAATGACCCCAAACACACCTCTAAGACGACCACTGCTTTATTGAAGAGGCTGAGGGTAAAGGTGATGGACTGGCCAAGCATGTCTCCAGACCTAAACCCAATAGAACATCTTTGGGGCATCCTCAAGCGGAAGGTGGAGGAGCGCAAAGTCTCGAATATCCGCCAGCTCCGTGATGTCGTCATAGAGGAGTGGAAAAGCATTCCAGTGGCAACCTGTGAAGCTCTGGTAAACTCCATGCCCAGGAGAGTTATGGCAGTTCTGGGAAATAATGGTGGCCACACAAAATATTGACACTTCAGGAACTTTCACTAAGGGGTGTACTCACTTTTGTTGCCGGTGGTTTAGACATTAATGGCTGTATATTGAGTTATTTTGAGGGAAGAATAAATTTACACTGTTATATAAGCTGCACACAGGCTACTTTTCGTTGTGTCAAAGTGTCATTTTGTCAGTGTTGTCCCATGAAAAGATATACTTAAATATCTGCAGAAATGTAAGGGGTGTACTCACTTTTGTGATACACTGTATATTCACATGTACTGTGCAATGAAATGATTTTTGGAAGATGGGGTCAGAGCGCAGGGGCAGCCAGGTCAGCCAGGATTCGAACCCACAACCTTCCTCTACTCACTAGGCTCCATCTGTCTCTACTGGAGGTGCTATTGGTCGTACAGTTGCCAAATAAAAAACACAGCGACTGTTTTATTTGATGGCTTTATTTGTCTTAATTTATTTTGGTTCAATGAAACGAGCAGAGCCTGTTACAGACGGGAATCATGTGCATGACCTGCTGCACGTCCGTGTGGTAAAGAAAAGTCAGCAGCTTATAATAAATAAGGTTTAAATCATCGTTATCTGTGTGTTGATCTGTTACAAAGGTGCCTTTCATTACACGGGATCAGATCCGTCCCGGAACTCCAAACAATAAAACATTTTCAGTATTGTGTCGTCGGTCTGCACAGAACCCACCAAGACCCTGACCAGGATAAAGCACGTTTACTAACTCGGTAGCCAAAATGATCAAAGTAAATATAAAATTCCTCTTCTGTGCTGCACGTGGCTTCAGTATTGAAACGCAGGACTGGAGTTTTATAATTATTATTATTTCTATTATTATTATTATTATTATCTTTTTTTTTTATTATTATTTTTATTTTTAATATCCAGGCCAAAAATGCAAGTGCTTTTATTATATTTTGTATTTTATGCTGTTTTTAAGCTTTATTTTGGGTGTTTGTGCCTTTCATGAGACGTCTGGGTTATTTTCTGTTATTTTGATACTACATGTTATTGAAGCATATTCATGTTTGAGAGCACAATTTTTATATCATGAGCAGGGCTACGCTACGTTATTTAATCAAATTTATTATAAATAATGTGTACTAATGTGTAGTTTGTAAATAATTTGTCTGTCTCTAACGTATTTTCATGTTGCCAAAACCTCTGTTACACTTGTTCTGTTCTTCACTAACACACATTTATGTCACTTTTTTATGGGTGCCTGGATTTTGGTTCTGGTTCACCAACATGTTTTTGAGGAGGGTCGTATTCATTTTTAAACTGAGTTTATATTTATTTATAATTCTTCATTTCTGTTGTGTGTGTGTTTGTGTTTTCTGCCTGTTTTTGGTTTGTACTTGAATTCTTGTGTGTTTGCTTTTATGTTGCTGGTTATAAACACGTTTCTACTGATGAGTGAGTACTGTCATTTTTCATCAAGGGAAACTTTAATCAGTGCAGCACTGTTCAACTAGTTATAGTGTATAGTGCACTATGTAGGCTGTAATGTATAGTGAGTAGTGCATAGTGCCCTGTGTAGGCTGTAGTGTATAGTGAGTAGTATAGTGCACTGTGGAGGGTGCATTCTATAGTGAGTAGTGCACTATGTAGGGTGTAGTGTATAGTGCATTATGTAGGGTGCAGTGTATAGTGAATCGTGAGAGTGTATAGTGCACCATGTAGGGTGTAGTGTACAGTACATTATGTAGTGAATAGTATATAGTGCACTATGTAGGGTGTAGTGTATAGTGCACTGTGTAGGGTGTAGTGAATAGTGTATAGTGCACTATGTAGGGTGTAGTGTATAGTGCATTATGTAGTGTATAGTGCACTATGTAGGATGTAGTGAATAGTGTATAGTGCACTATGTAGGGTGTAGTGTATAGTGCACTGTGTAGGGTGTAGTGAATAGTGTATAGTGCACTATGTAAGATAAAGTGAATTGTATATAGTGCACTATGTAGGGTGTAGTGAACAATGTATAGTGCACTATGTAGGGTGTAGTGAATAGTGTATAGTGCACTATGTAGGGTGTAGTGTATAGTGCACTATGTAGGGTGTAGTGTATAGTGCATTATGTAGTGTATAGTGCACTATGTAGGGTGTAGTGAATAGTATATAGTGCACTATGTAGGATGTAGTGAATAGTATATAGTGCACTATGTAGGATGTAGTGAATAGTATATAGTGCACTATGTAGGGTGTAGTGAATTGTATATAGTGCACTATGTAGGGTGTAGTGAACAGTGTATAGTGCACTGTGTAGTGAATAGTGTATAGTGCACTATGTAGGGTATAGTGTATAGTGCATTATGTAGTGTATAGTGCACTATGTAGGGTGTAGTGAATAGTGTATAGTGCACTATGTAGGGTGTAGTGAACAGTGTATAGTGCACTATGTAGGGTGTAGTGAATAGTGTATAGTGCACTGTGTAGTGATTAGTGTATAGTGCACTGTGTAGTGAATAGTGTATAGTGCACTATGTAGGGTGTAGTGAACAGTGTATAGTGCACTATGTAGGGTGTAGTGAACAGTGACGGTGTAATTTGCGACACCTCCTCTGACTCCGCCCCCACCATGCGGAAGTGAGGGAGTGCCAAAATAAAGGGCAGGACAAGACAGCCAAGATGGGAGGTTAGTGTCAAAGTTTGACTTTTCACTAAAATAACTTCAGTTTATTTCGTTTATAAAGTGATTATAAACTATAATCTGTATTAGTGTGAGTCCGGTGTGTGTTATAGAGCTTTATATCCGACACATAACTGATTTACATAAACTTTAACATTAGCTCATTCTGCTAACAGATACACACAGACCCATAAACACTGAAACACGATTTATTCTGATTATTTATTTATTTAAAACACAGTTAGTTTATTTATTTTACTTAGAGTGTAACACAATAATGTTTAACTGTATAAACCTGAGCTTTTAAGCAGTGTTATGACTTTAATCCACGCAGGCTCTCACTCCATTCATTTTCCAACCTTCCAACATATTCATCCTGGTCAGGCTCGCGGTGCCACCTGGGCACTGGGTGCACAGCAGGAATAAACTGAATACGGTGCTCACTCACACTGCCAAATTCACTCAAACCTAAGGGCGATTAAGAGCTGCCAATCCACCTTTGGCATATTATTGGTACCAGGAGGCACATGGAGAACATGCCAAAATTCCATACAGACTGAGACCGAAGGCGAGAAACAAACCAACATTACCAGCTGTGCCACTGCCCCCTTGTTGCCCTTTGATTTATGTTCGAACACACACGTTACACGACTTACAATTGTGAGCAAATACAGTCCAGGGTTAAGGGCCTTGCTCAAGAGCCCAACAGTGGCAGCTTGGTAGATGTGGGGCTTGCACCAGCAACCTTCTGATTACTAGTCCAATGCCTTAACCGCTGAGCTACCTGTCCTAAAAATGAGAACATTCCATTCAGCTGCTTCTGTATGTAGGGGTCACCACAGCTGACCTGGTCCACATACCAGACTGGGCAGTTTTTCCATCGGATTTCCTTCCTGACACACCCCTCCTATTTCTATATGGCTTGGGACCTGCACTGAGAGTGCACTGACAAATGCGCCTCCCAATAGCCAGGCTGTTTTGACCATCTCCCTTTTAGATATAGCCAATTATGTCGGTACACACCACCATTGATTCAAATTATTACTTTTATTGAATGTCTAAATGCCTGATTAATTACTATTAATTACGATATTGCTATAGCTTGCTTTGGGTGCAGCTCTTCAGCGTGAGGAACTACAGAACCTGTCATTGTTATTATAGAATTATTATTCTACAATTATTACATAATTATCATTGTAGAATTATAATTCACCACAGAGTCTCCATGTGTTCTATCATTAATGATACAGGATTCATTCTATTAATTCTACTATTAATTACTATAGCAATCGTAGTCTTTATTTGCCTAAATCCAATCCAAAGGTTTTGAGATTTGAACAGCTGACTCAGTCCTCAAAATCATTTGTTCAGTCGGTTATTTGGTGATCAGGATTTGGTCATTTTTGGGTCAGGTTAGTTATATTTAGTTTTTCTGTGAACATCAGACAGCTTCCACGAGCAGTTACAGTTGGACAGCTGGTTCCTCAGGTCCGATCGGCGCCTGGACACCGAACTGGTGGATAAACTCATTCTGCAGCTCAACAGAATCTACCCTCAGATCCTGAGCGACAAGGAGGCCACCAAGGTAAGAAGACAAGCTAGCTGTGCTGTACAGGTAGCTGTGATTGAAACCATATAAGACAGTATGTTCAATACATGTTGCGTGTTACAGTTTCGGGACCTGGACGTGCCCACGTGTGTGCGGCTGGGCGAGCTGATGGCTCACCTCCAGGAGAAAGGTGAAGAAGCATGTCGAGAGTTCTACCGGGCTCTTCACCTGCACGTGGAGGAGGTTTACTTCAGCCTCCCGTCACGTCTCAACCGCCGCAGGGGTGAGTACCTGTCAAACCTCAAACAAGCATCATGACTGTATTAACTCAGATACACTGAGAAGCCAACATTCCAGCCTCGATGAACAAAAAACACAGAGGAGAATCACTGTTTCAGCTCTTAAATCATCATTTTAGTGAATCAGAATCAGTCATCTGCTGCATCATGGTGCAGAATTTAGGCTTTATTTGGCTTCCTCGCCACCAGGTGGCACCAAACGTGCTGAATTGGCAGTGTAATTGCAATTCTGGAAACATTTGAACACTGATGAGCACTTTCATAAGCAATTAATACATTTCTAGGTGTATTCTGGCTGCATGTGGTCAGCTGGGGCAGCATGGTAGTGCAGTTGGTCGAGTGGGTGCCATAAAGCAGCATGGGTTCCGGTGGCCTAGGTTCAATCCTCTCTTTTGGTCTTCTGAAAACATTCAGAAGGTGGATAGGCTGCTCCAGATTACCCCTTGAGGAGAGTCTATACAAGAGAGTGGAGGCTGTTATAGCCGCTCATGATCAGGTGTCCAGGTTTTGATTTTACATCCTGATATATTGGCTTCGATCCACTGCAACAATCAGTGTTTCTTTACTAGACATAGTTACCAGTTACTTTAATAGTTTTGTGTTGGTAAAACAACGTTCGAGTCCCTCAGTAGTCCAGACGGAGGCCAAAACATCACATTTTTATATTTTAATTCTGCTCACACATTTACTCACCATTCAGTGAACTCAAACTAAATGTTTTTAACATGTATTCATTTTATTTTAGCCGAGTCTGTGGATCCATCAGTGATTCCAGCCATCAGACCCACAGAGAGACACGTGCTGAACGAGCAGGGTACACTTACTTTCGCTTCTCTTTGACTGAAACACCCGCTTATGTTTGCGTTCGTGTCGAATTCAGTGTTTTGTGCGCTTGTTTTAAGTGAAAATAATCTGCGTGCAGGTCCGTTGTTCTTCCTCGGCTGTTTCAGTGCAGTTTTGGGAGCAGCTTTATTGTATTACTATGGAGGTAAGAAGCACCCACGCTGCCTGTATGAAATAATTACGATACGCTGATGGTGAGCGTCTCGTCTAAAGAGTCTATATCATGTGTATTTACATACAGTATCAATTATTTCATTTAAACCTGTATTAGTGATATAACACCCAGTGTTTCATAATACACACATATTTGTCTCCCATTAAAACACAGGATGCCACCACCTTTCCCTTCAGACACAGCCAGTCATGTCTGCGTGGGCGCCTGGCCAGTCGATAGCACCTACTAAAATTTCAGTGTAATACGCCACTTTTTGACTGAATCATTATTGCCTATAGATGTCTGCGAAAAGAACTTTTATTAGTATTTATGGTGAAGCGTTTTCAAAATCATTAAACCCAAAAGGTCTAAACAGTATAAATTTCATATCAATGAAAAGCAAAGCCAAAATAAATCCTCCTTTTACCCGTTTCTGTGTTTTTTCCCCTTCTTCGGCAGAGTTAAAGACGGCGTCAGGTCCGAGCAGTGCTCTGGGTTTTGCCACTCTTGGGATTGGAAGAAAAGTGCGTGAGGTTCTAATCTGGTACACAGAGGACGGGATGAGCAGATAACCCATAGTGTTACTGTTTTACTGTTTTAATGATGATACTCCGATTAGCCTTGAAACAAGTTTAAGTGCCTCGTTATATCCGAGTTTTTATTGACCACGCTGTACATACTGTAAGTACTGTTTTTATCTCTGACAACAAGCCCAAAGGTCCTTCAATTCCACATTTTTAAGGGTTCAATTCATAATTCTAATAATTTACTGGTTGTTTACATACAAGATAATTATTCGGGCATTTACATTTATTACCTGCAATAATAATTTTATTCTAATGTCAGTTCACCTCGGCAGCTTATAGGATTCAATCAAGCATGGCAAGCATTTAGCTTGATATTTATTTTATTTTCTTTAACGTTGTACCTCTCTTTATAGCTACGACTCTTCTGAGGCATCAGTGCCTTTTTGGTATTTTGAATTTTTACCTTGCTTGGCCTTGTACATCAGCAGAATGTGTGCAGAAATGTACACGCCAGATTCAAAATACATGTATTAAGCCACTAAATTAAAGATAGAGGTCAGTAGAGGAGGATGGTATTAAAACCATGAATTTTAGCTTACATTTCAAATAAACCCTTAGGCTTGTTCAAATTGTAGCTTCGTGACAAGTCACATTTCAATTAAATTTCACTTTTGACTCTTATAATCCGACTAAATTAAAAAACATAAACATAAATGGACTTACTGTTACATGTAATCATTTTATTTCAGTTATATTCTTTCCCTGTGGGTGAATGAACCTGTGGAACACACAGTGCCCATAAAAACCATCAACATTCAGAAATTTAGTGGACAGTTGTTTAGTTGAGGGGCCAAAACAATGAATCCAGTACTATTGGTATAAATGCTGCATATATCTGACATGAGAGATTTATTCAACCACACCAAAACATCCAAATAAATGACAAATAATGAATAAACGAAGGGTAAGAGCAGTCAAATGTGTATAAAAGTCAGTCATGGGAACCCTGCATTTTGTGATTATGCAGAAATATTCAAATGCATTTTTAAAGCCCTTGTTGCTAAAATGCTAATCGCTAATTGCTCCACATCCATTCTCAATATTCTCTTAGACAAGAGCAGCACCTTCTGTAACACATTTTAATCCTATTAAGAGTTCAAATATGCAGATATTTACCATGTTTATTTTTATATTAGTAATATTGTAGTATTGTCACTTTAATCCTGTGCTAAGAGCTAACTCATACAAGCTAAATTGCGACGGTTCTCAGATTTGGTCGCCTCAGAGGTAGATGAGAACACAAAATTGTCTAAAAACTGAATAAAAACTTTAATTCTCAAGAATTTTTTTGAAGTTATCAAATATACACTACAATATACAAACAATACATTTCATTTAGAAGGTTTTTTAATCACCATTTAACTAGAGGAAGCCTTAGTGTCCACTTTCTTTTAGGTCTATTGGGTTTGTTTGGGACAAATGAAAAGGCTCCTCACTGTAAAGTCCACATTATTTTTGTATTTGTAAGAGAAATACGGTTAAATGTGTGAACGTGTGTAAACTATGCAGTGCAATATTACATCTGCATGATACATTTGTAATGATATTCATCATAAAATCATTATTCTGTGGAATAAATAAAATGTCAAGATTAAATTAAAGAATTTAAAAAGGGTTAACTGGCCAAAGCAAGGCTGGAAAATCGCTTTACTAAAGTTTTTTTTTGAGTAAATCCATAGTAATGGCTTGGCTGGTGTAAATGCAGATAATGTTAATAAATGATTTGGATTTTGCAGGATTCTTGTAAGTTGGTTCACTCTGAGCTTCTTCTGTAACTGACTGGAATAAATGTTGGATTTCTGAGGTGTTTATGGATTTAATTTATCTAACGCACAATGAAATGCAAAACTGCCACAAGTGCCTAAATGTATAAAACTCTGATATTAAGTGTATAAAGTGCCTTACCTTTTATAGTACAAACAATAAACCACTCAAACAACTTCACTGCTCTCCTTTTATTACTTATTTTTTATTATTTTTTGTATTTTATAATAAAAAAACAACATAATAGTGCTATATAAAACAATGATTTACACAAATATTAAAGTGAAAATGAATATTTGGTCATTATAATGGTTAGAAATACACAGATACACACCAAGTTGTGCATTTACATGCGACACCACAAAAATAACCCGTGAATAAAGAACTAAATCAAGTGTTGATTGAATATAACAGTGAAATAAAGGCAGCAGGTTTGGGGTTTTTTCTCTGAGATGTGATGTGATGACCTGTAGAGGACGCTCTAACTTCAGTCCTGAGCTCATGAGTCCAGACTCACCATGTAAATGCACTTTGTATTTATTTATTTATTTTCTTAAACTGCTTAAACCTGGTCAGGGAGATGGGAGTGGGACCAGTGCCACCCGGGCACTCTTGGCGCAAGGCAGGAGTACACCTGAAACAGCAGGCAGTAGTAAAAAGCCAATCCACCTTCATGTTTTGTGAGGTAGGAGGAAACCACACTGACATGAGGAGAACATGTTAAACCTTCTGACAGGCAGTGACTGGCGGTGAGGATCGAATCCAGGTCATTAATGTGCCATTGTGCACTGTGCTGCCCTTTGTACTTTCATTTCTTCTTAGCAATTGTGATAATCTGGAGATTTTGGGGAAGTTCTAGGAGTAATGTTTACACAAAGTATTTAGGGGATGTACAGTAAGTGATGACAGCATATGAGGTATGATGTAGGGTCCCATGAGGGATTAGACAAATCTGCCAACTCATTTGATGGTTAGCTTCTTAATATCAGCTTTAGCTTCTAGAAGAAAACAGCTCAGCTTCAGAATAAAGAACCATCAGCATTGTTAGTTCAGGGATTGATTATAAATGTAATAAACACTATACAGTGTAGTGAGATGATGGGCCACCATAAATTTCCCAAACAACTTCAATGCATCTTGGATTTAATCTTAATTCTATAGTTTCAGAAACTGTACCGTTCATCTCAAAACCAACAAAATGTGTTACACAGGGTTGAAGCTCTGGTGATTTTTTGTGTCTGTACTTGTCAAGCTTGTGCTAGCCGGCTAGCTATGGATAAAACATTTAAAATTTTATATTCATCACAGGTAAAAATGAGTAGGATTTCAGTGTGACTCTTGATTTACATCATATCCTGAATGAACATCGGCTTCCTATCAGCCTTTACATCAGTAATAAAAAGTCCTACATTTTAACCCAAAGTCCATCTGGGTTGCAGCGATTCTTCATTTCTTTAAACTTCATTTGTTTTAACGTAATGTAACCTGATCTCCAAATATTTAAATCAAGTACTGGCCGTGTTCACCAGAGATCACTAGCAAAGCTACTTAAAACCACTTGGGATGAGTGATGCAGATGTGGAGAGAGTGATCGGCGTGGTGATCATGCATCTTTGGGTCTCTGTACGCCGAACGCTGTGATGAAGACGTTGACAACGACGATGATGAAGACGAGGGCGGTGGAGACGTTCTCCAGTATGTTCAGTCGATAGTGTTTACTCTCGTCATTCAGGTTCCACTTCACTGTAAACAAAAGATAAATCAACTACAAACCATCCTGTTACTGATTCTCAATTCTGATTGGTCGAAATGTGTTGATTACTTTTCTTTTATTGTTTTATTACAGTTTGGACAAGCTACCTAAATAGTTTGTTATAATAGTCAATAACTGGACAGGAATTGCACTCTCCAGAGGAAACCACAAGCTGAAGAACCCATGGTGAGGATTAAACCCAGGTCTTCAGGAAGCATGTTGTTGTGCAGCACCCACTCTACCAGCCATGGCTTTTTTTGACCACTCACACTGGTGCTGTGCATCAGTGCCACTGTGCTACCCAGAACAAGCTTCAGTATTGGTATGCATGGACGTTTTACCTATGAAGATGAGCAGCACTCCGACCACGATCTGCAGAACGAGCGAGATGCTGATGAGGGTGATGAGAGGTGTGTAGAAATTAAACGTCGGCCCCTGCTCCAGCACCGCCTTCAGCTGCGACGCGTTAGCCATCAGCAGCGCTACGTCCAGCATGCTCTCCGCCGCGCTCTTCTTATTAGCATAGTGGTTCATGTTGAGAGGGGCCGACGTCCTCCTCCAGTGGCGCGGCCTCGGAGCCTAAACGCACAAAAAACACCCAGAGAGGCACTGTTATTACAGCGTTCAGGACGTGATGGACGGTAATTACGGCAGTAGGAACGCTGAGGAGGAGCGAGCTGCTATTTTAGTGCCATGAAGTAAAAAAATCATCCTGAAGCAGTGACGGCGTTTTACACAAATCAATAAGCGTAGAAGAAAACAAAGAACAACTACAAGCCACTAGGACCTCAGTTCTCCTAGCAAGAACAGCATCTTCTGAAATACAATATTTAACCCTCATTCACCTCCTCCAATATCATCATATGTAACCAAACTGGGTTTTTAAATGAGAAAACATTTCATATTATAAAAATACAATACAAAAAAAATCTGGCAACCTTGTAGGAGTGAACATCATGATGGTACATACACATATACCCTATTTAAATACAGATTTATTTATTTAAAAAGCCTTTCCTCATCTTCCTATTGAACCTTCCAGATTTAATGCATTTCTGGTCACATTTCCTATGAGATGGTTTGGTGTTGTGGAGTTTGGTCATGTTTACTGGTCAGCGATTAGTGTGAAATTCCAGTTTACAGAAGGTTGTGTGTTGTTCTCACAGGGCAAATAAAAGAAAGTGATCAGCAAGGTCAAAGGAAGTGAAGTAAAGAATGTCAGGATGGTCTGAACTAACTTCCTTCCTCACACTCTGTTGGACCTGACATTTTATTAACATCCTTTATTTAAAACATTTTATTATTATTATTTAGTACAATTATCAGCTGATTACTGCCATTCTATATTCCTGTAGTTTCTTTTTTATTAAAAGTCAAAAATGAACGTTCAGTCCTAAACATTTTCGGTTCCTATAACCAGATGAGCCGCTGTGCTGCCCTATTGAAAGATCAGATTAAATGAATAAATAACAGCACACTGGATGTTTGGGTGTTTTCCACACAAGACCCAGACACAAACATATTTAATACTATTGGTCCCACCTAACACACACACACCTCCACCAGCAGCATCCCAGTCCTTCCCCCAGTTTATGTTACCAGTGTGGGAAACACTGTATAACGGACTTTCAGGACACGCTAAGCATGCGAAGACAGCAGATACCACCATGGTCATGTGACCCAAACAGTTTCTCAGAAAGCATTCCATTCAGTCTGGAAATTCTGAATGGAAACTGGAATACAGCCCATACGCTGGGAGTTTACCAGTTCAGAAACGAAAACCAGGAGTGGAAGTGAAAGTTCCTGTCTGACGTCATGATTAAACAGCAGCAGTTTGGTTCAGTCTGTGTTTATAAAACTCCTGCAGACCGAATCTTTCTCCAGTGAAGAGAATGAAGGTTGAATTTGGGTGGTGACAAACACCAGTCCACGCACACAACAGAGAAACCCTTTGTGAGTAAACTGGCACGAGTAGACAGGAAAACGACTCTCACGCTGCACCCGGGCACCAAGCTTCCCTTACAGAAGCTTATCTGAAGTCAACAGTCCATCTTATCATTCTCTCTCACCCCTCGTCCCCCTGGCCTGGTCTACTAAACCGAAACATCAACTCACCCGCAGGAAAACGACCACCACTGCTAGAAAACAGCCGATGAGATCAAGGCTCACCCAATCCTGTCAAACCATTCTGATTATAAAGCATATTCTCTTGCAATGCCCCGTCTTCAGTTAAGTAAGAAAATGTTTTTATTCAGCAGACCAAATGAAAGACATTTGAACTTTAGAAGTTGCATATAATAAAGTATAAAGCGATTCCTAAACGCAGCAAACGTCAAACCACTCGCATAGTGATTGAACACTGAGCTGGCACCTCTCAAGAACGGATACCTGGTCGTATACATAGACTTTATAAACAATCAGGTGTGTCACGTGAAAAGCCATAAATGTTAAATAAATAAAAAAAACCTGATCTAGTAGAAACTCTCTTCATGCTTCACATTGTGGGTAGATCGTACGTTTCTTTCTCTACACAAACTAGAAAGCAACGGTCACCGACAACAAACTTCTGCTTTGCAGTGCAAACATCCTCATTGAGCGATCGAACAATATCAAGCACGTTCCAAAAAGACTGAGTCAGGAATACAGCCTGGGTAAGCTGTCAATCCATCACAGAGCATCCTACACTTACTTATTGGCTCATTTACACCTAAAGCCATTCCACCTTCTGCATGTTTTGACAGATTAATTGTACTCTAGGACTCTAGGAGCTGTTAACACACACAGAAAGGTGCCCATGTATAAGCTGTGTGTGGAAAATGTAAAGATGCACTGCCAGTTCACTATACTACAGTATTACAGATCTGACTGTTTAGTACAATGGTCTAAGATTAGAGTTGAGATCCAGTCGGACTGGTTTCTTTAGATGAATTTAACTGGATCAAATGAGTATAAAGGCCAAAACCACAAAACAAAAACAGACTGGAGTTCTTGAAAATAGTAGTCAATTAATAATAGTCCACTCTTTGTACGATTAATAAGTGTAGGACTGGTTGAACTTTCATGTGACCCTGGTTTAACAAGGCAGGGCAAAACCACAAAAGCAACAGAGAACTACATTTGCCCTTCTGCCCCTCACATTCGTGCTGAAACTGAAACCCAGTCTAAAACTGAAGAGGGGAAATAAAAAAAAATTTCGTCATTGCGTTAGCGTCGTTGTTCGCTCAGGGTCAGGTGGTCTGAATTTCACCGATTTGCTTCAGCTTGGAGATTTAGTGTTGAATTCATAGATTTTTCTGTTAATCATTTATTCATCTGCTCTGCAAAGTCCCAACCAGAGGAAACCACATAGAGGCCACATACAAGAGGACATTTTAAATCTATGCAATATTAAATTAAAACTTTATTGTCTTGAATGCTTGAAATGTAAAGGTCTGGTTGATAGGTTGGCCTGCATGGGGACTCCTGTTGTGCACCCGTGACTCTGTGCTCTAGATTGGTGTCCAAATTCTTTTACACCCCCACATCCTCGACAACGCTGAACCTTAATGATAAAGCCGAAATGTGCAATTCTAGGGCATAAGACACTTTCTGGGTAAAGCTGAGTCGGTTTCTTAGCTGCACTGAACTACCCTAAATAATGTGGAAGTGATACTTCTGTACACCCTCTTTTAGGGTGTGTTCAGTGTTCCAAACTTTTTATACCCTGAAATTCTCAGTAAAGCTGAACCAGCATGAAGCTAGTTGTGCAATTATAGTACATGAGGTGCTTTCTGGGTTAAGCTAAATTGGTTCAAAAGTTTTTGAGATGTTGGCGGATTAAAGAGCCTCCATCAGCGTTTTACAGAACACAATGCTGATAGACGCCTTCGTCTGATACACCCTGTTTCTCTGGAACAGTGAGCTAAATCATAAAGGCTGTAGTTATTTGAAAAGAATTGCAGGACAAACTGATTTTGACCTAAACAGTTACAGAGTGAACATTAATCACTTAATTTCATCACAATCAACACTATTCTACCCCCCACACCCCACCCACACCCCACAAAACGTTCCTGCTAATAAAAAAAGCACAGCAATGCTAATAAGAAAGTGCGAATCCATCAAAGGAACATTCAGAACCTTGTAGTACTGAGGACAAACCATAATAATGCCTTACAGTGGATGTCTTGAAGCTGTTATTGCTAACAATGTTGTGTGATTTACTTATTTACTGCTAGAATATCTTGGACACAGTTGTATTTTTAGACAGCATATTTATCAGAGCCCTGAGCCCAAAATAAACAATTGTTCCTAAGCCGAACAAACAGCTCCGACTTCAGGTAGAATTCAGGTTTTTCCCAAAGTGGCACAAGGCAGCACAACACCACCATATTTTCTCTTAAATAAATGCTGTTTCTTAAAGTAAACAGGGTAGAACTGTAGCTCTAGCGGTTACAAGGTCACCCACAGCCACAGACTGTTTGTCCCCATGCTAGCTATTTAGCAAGGCAGATTCATGTGTATGCCATGTTTTCAGTTGTGACTGAAGTGCTTTTGGATGTACTTGTTTTGTAGCTTCATAAAGAAACCAAACAAGTCAAGACTAATCAGACATTGATCCATAAGTGCATCTTTATTGTGCTGATCTGTAGTCTGGTATGAATAAAATCTCACCCCTGTCTCAGATTTACATTTATGCCATAGGTGCTTTAATCCAAAGTGACCGAATACAGTGCCAGCAACTGAGGGTTAAGAGCCCTGCATCTGAGCCCAACAGGGTCAACTTGGCGGTTTTGAGGCTGGACCTTCACCTTCTGACCTACTAGTCTACTAGTCCAGTATCTTAGCCAGTGAGTGACCACTGCTATTATGGTTTAATACTTTTGTATCGTCCAGCCCTTGAGTCCGAGTCTGAAATTGACTCAGATTTCCATTATGTTCCCTCCCAAAGTCACGTGTTGCAGCTTTATTATTAATATATTGTGCGATATAAAAAAGCACAGCAATGCTAATAAGAAACCGTGAATCCATCAAAGGAACATTCAGAACCTTGTAGATGTCTATATTTAGTAGACGTCTTGAAGCTGTTATTGCTAACAATGTTGTGTGATTTACTTATTTACTGCTAGAATATCTTGGACACAGTTGTATTTTTAGACAGCATATTTATCAGAGCCCTGAGCCCAAAATAAATTGTTACAAAGCCGACCAAACAACAGCAGCACAACACCACCATATTTTCTAGTGAGTGACCACTGCTATTATGGTTTATCGTCCAGCCCTTGAGTCCGGTTTAAGACTTAAGGTTTGTCCCCATGCTAGCTATTTAGTAAAGCAGACTCACATGTATGCCATGTTTTCAGTTGTGAAAATCCTAGTGGACTGAAGTGCTTTTGGATGCACTGGTCTTGTAGCCAAACAAGTCAGTCCAACATTGACAAGTGCACCTTTATTGTGTTGATTTGGAGTCGGGTGTGAATGTCTCAGATTTACATTTATGCCATTGAGCAGGTGCTTTTATCCAAAGTGACCGAATACAGTGCCAGCAACTGAGAGTTAAGAGACTTGTATCAGGGCCAAACAGGGGCAACTTGGTGGTTTTGAGGCTGGACCTTCACCTACTAGTCTACTAGTCCAGTATCTTAGTCAGTGAGTGACCACTGCTATTATGGATTAACACTTTTGTGTCGTCCAGTTTGAAATTGTGGCTTTAGTGACTCAGTTTTACATTATTTTCCTTACCAAAGTCACGTGTTGCAGCTTTATTATTAATATATAGTGCAATGTGTACAATTTTGGACAATATTTACAACTTTATTATTAAGAAGTGTACTATTGCTGCTGTTGTTCTATTCATTACGAGGCTCGTCGGGTTTCTGTAACCATGGTTACCGGACACCCCACATTCGAGCGAATTATTACGTATTACATACAGAGTAGCCACGCATTATTACGTAGTACATACAGGGTATCAGCATGGTAAAACAGGGTGTAACGATGCTGGTTAGGCGGTTTACTTTCACCGGGACTTTTGTTTGTTCCTGTGTGAATCCACCTCGTATCTTACTGAATTACACACTGTAAACACATTAGCATTCCGCTACACGGTAATAGTGGACAAAATGGCTACTCTAGAAGCACACATACACACACACACACACTGACCTCTCCGTCCTGTCGGTGTGTATCCGCACCGCCGTTCATCTCCATCGTCTCAGACGCCATGTCTCCTCTCTGTATGACTGAATGAACGTGAGTGTGAGTTTAAACCCAGTTCAGTTCAGAGCTTTTACGTAGGGACCAGTGGGCTGGGTTTGTTCCTGACCAGTGAGAGTTCCACCACACTACACTACCCCACTACACACACACATCAGCACATCTGTTTGGATGTAGGAACTTCGACCACTTCACTTTTCTGACTGCTGAAATACAGATGTGCAGTAATAACGGTTACACATGGCTAGAACCTGCCAACCGGGCACCCTGGGTGAAAATCTACGTGCCACTCTTTAGCAGCCACAGCATGTTCATCAGTCATGACACCCACCTCTTTACTTACACCAGGAGTTATTTGACGTTTTACAGCCAAGGGACCCTTCATGTGGAAGAAGAATCCACTCACATAGTTCTTTCATAAAAACAATTATTTACAGTTTCACTTTTTAGATCTCACAGTGGTGGTTTATTGGTAAGTTACTGGAGTATTCATTGAAGGGCGGCACGGTGGCATCACAGCAAAAAGGTCCTGGGTTCGATCCCCAGGTAGGGTGTCTGCGTGGGTTTCCTCCAGGAGCTCCGGTTTCCTCCCACATTCCAGAAACATGCCACCATGCCACCAGGCTAATTGGAGATACTGAATTGTTCTATAGGTACCAGCCGCTAGGATGCATAAACCAGTGCATTGCAGTGCCGGTCCCAAGCCCGGATAAATAGGGAAGGGCATGTCAGGAAGGGCATCCGGCATAAAAACTGTGGCAAATCAATAATGCGGATCATGATCCGCCGGCGACCCCTAACGGGAGCAGCCGAGGAAATATATAGACTGGACTATTTGTTAAAAAGGTTCAAGCCACACCACTGCAAGCTACCACTGTCGAGCCCTAATAAAATTATAATAAAAATAAAGCATATGCCAAAGACCCAAATGTAATAGCTGATAGCTACATAACCCACTCTGTGCTCATGTTTAGCAGGTAGAAGTTTCTCCACAAGAGGATGCTGTAACACAGTATTAATACATGTTCTTTGCATCAACGACGGTGCATTTATTTATTTACGTCTTTTAAAAAATAGAATGTTAAAGCTTACATTCAAATTAAGCTCAAATTGGAATAGTTAGTTATAAAAAGTGTCGCACAAGTGCTGTAGTGCTCTGGCTCTTGTTATAAGTGTTTAATTACGACTTTCTAACTACATTAATACGTTTTTCCAAATGTAAAAATGAGTGGTTATAACAATTTCTTAACAATAAGCTTTTATAGTGGATCCAGACCATAAATGCATTTAAACTATTCAACATACAGTATAACAATACATTTCTGCCCAGCTTACGTTATTTATCTGTACCCTGGTATGAATGATATAATCTTTAGCAAAGCTAAAGTTCCATGGTTAAACACCTTTGTATCTATCTTTGTATTTGGTGTGTATGGTTGTTCCATCCAGTGCTGTGTACGCTGACCCCCCACCACCACCCCACTGCAAAACAAAGAACAAAAAAATTCCAGCTTTAATTAAACATTTTGTATGATGTGAAAGTGTTTAAACAAGATTTGTGATTCAGGCTGGAATTAGAATTACTGTCTATTGTTGCTGTTCTATTATTCCTGATCAATAGAAGGGTCGTGTTTCTGTAACCATGGTTACCAGTATGCATGTACACACACCCACACACACGTATTTACTTTTAAATGTATATTTATTATAAACAATAGTGTATAATTCAACCTTAATGGAAATTATGATAAAAAATGTATTATCTTTTTATTAAGTTTGGTTAAAACTGTTCTCTGAAGAACTGTGTGTAAGTGCAGATCAGAACCTAAGATGACTAATGAGTTTTGAAAGACTTTGTTTATGCTGCCACCTTCTGGTCTGTATGGGTATTCTCTCTCTCTCTCTCTCTCTCTCTCTCTCTCTCTCTCTCTCTCTCTCTCTCTCTCTCTCTCTCTCCCTCTCTCTCTCCCTCTCTCTCTCTTTACAATAAATTATTAGTAAGACACGAGGAGAAAAATATAATTGAGGATCAAGGATCTTGCACTAAACTTTTATACTACGTGTCCAAAGTCCGGTCCTGGTTGTGTGAACAGTATTTTGGACACCCCTGGTATATTGCGTGTATATTGCCAGGTTAACATAACGCCTTTATTTGTCATATATACATATATACGTGTACAGCACAACGAAATTCTTTCTTTGCATATCCCAGCTTGTTTGTCAGAGTGCAGGGTCAGACGTTGTACGGTGGCCCTGGAGCAGAGAGGGTATAGAGCCTTGCTCTAGGGTCCAACAGTGGCTGCATGGCAGAGCTGGCATACAAACTCTCAACCTTTCACTTGATAGACCAAAGTTTTACCCACTAGGCCAGCGGTCCACAACCTTTTTTTTTGCACCACAGACCGGTTTCATATAAGATATAATTTCACGGACCAGCGGGGGCAGGAGGATTTAAAATAGAATAACTATAGAATGGAAAATCAGTGTGAATCCTGAGCTTTTTTCACTGCAACAAGACGCTGCTCCCACCTAGTGGTGATTGGGGACAATAACACCCGAAAAGTATTGGAAATTTAATTGCTCTTGTAGTGTCTCTAATTATTTATTCTTTCTGTGCGGCTCGGTAATAAATGACCCTCAGACTGGTACCGGTCCCTGGCCCGGTGGTTGGGGACCACTGCACTAGGCTACCACTGTCCCTAACTAAGTTAAGCATAAATTAAGAAATTAGTTACAAAACTGCCACGTAAGAATAAGTTAGCAAACAAAAACTATTGTGCATTTAGAAAGCCCAGCAAACACATCCTAAACACGACGTATGTGTATTATAGTTCTGTAAGCTAGCTGGCTATGTAAATTGTATAGATACAAGACAGATACAAAAAGCTTACTTATTAAATGATAAAATAGATAAAATAGTGCATGTCTACAGATTACAATACAGATTACCACAAGATAAAATTAGCTGCTTGCTAGTACTTTATGTTGTCCACCAATTTAGCATGACTAGCTAGCTAACATAGCTACATGTGTGCACAAGTGTGGGTGAATGTTGGCAGCCCTATGACAGATGAATTTTGCTCAGGATTATTATACAACTGCGACTCTAGAACCCAGTCTGATGTGCCATAAACTGAAGCCAAGTCAACAAATAAACAATCCAGTAAATCTTAACCTGCCATGTTGTTCTTTACAGAAACTCCAGACTGCTGCCTCAGTCATCATTTTATTATTTTATTTATTTATCTGAGTACTTCTATCTCTCTGTAGTAACCTGCTGAGATTTTAAACACCACTTACATCAAAAACAGTCACTCAAACCCTTAAGACATACAATTAAGCTAATTACTGGTTACTCATGCAGCTCTAGAATCTTGTAGCTGTGGACTAAACCCACACTGTTTTCTACACAGAACCCATCACAAAATCATCACTAAATTATCACTAAATCATCACTAAATCATAACAGTGTGGTGAATTTAAATGCTTTATGAGTTCTCACAGCACAGGGGTAAATCTAGCCTACAGGAACCTAAAATCCATCAACAAACTTGTATGTATGTAACTTTTACTACACAAATAAGTTGTGAAAGCAGATAAACGAGGTAATTTCGTTGCTTACTGTAGGCAGGTCATGATGCAAGATCTGATCTAAGTCAGCCCACTTATGATTAACACACACAGTACAGATGTGTTTACTTCAGCTGCTGGACGGATGAAATGATGGACAGAGAAAAATCATTTTAGTGTGAGTACATAATAATAATATATAAGCTGAATGCTTTTGAGCTGGATCTTACACACGTTTTGTGATATATGTGGATGCATTGATAGATGGATAAATAAATAAATAAATACGTTTGTGGTTGATTAGGGATTAGTGTAGTTATAGGTGTTAATGGATGGATGGATGGATGGATGGATGGATGGATGGATGGATGGATGGATAGATAGATAGATAGATAGATAGATAGATAGATAGATAGATAGATAGATAGATACTTTATTGATCCTTTGCAGGAAATTTCTTTGTTACAGCAGCTCACATCAGACAACAACTTTGTGCATACATACAACATTCACTAACAGTATAAAAAACAAGCAATAAAAATTAAAATGTACAGTATGATTTTATATACATGTAAACACTTTTATGGTGCATGCATAGCAGACAAATGCATCGCATTTTATATGACTACTATTATAATTAAATATTAATACTTGATCATTACAGGAAATTATAACTCTAATTCAAGATTCAAGATTCAAGATTTACTTTATTGTCATTTCACTGTACAGAAAAAACGAAATTACGTGCATTGGTTCATGCTAAAAACACCGCAGGTTTAAAATAGAAAATATATATAAATACGTAGGATTAAAAGAGGTACATCAAAAGTTAAATATAATAATATTCACATTACGAAAATTGCACATAGTAGTTATTAAGTATTGCACATGCAGAAAAATTCAGTGATTATACATACTGATGATTATTGCACATACAAACACAAATAAAGGAATAAAATCTGGACACTCGGTTGAAGTGACTTTGGAATGAATGAAGTTATTTATTGTTCATTTGCCTTTAGGTTGTAGTGATATACTGAGGCGGGGATTTAAACCCTGATTGGTCTTTAAATCGGTCAGTCACTCCGATCTGGCAACCCAGAGAGACGCGGTGCGCACTAAGGGGAGCGGCTGCACCCACCCGAACCGCACGCGCTCACCGGACTGGCGCTGCTGCATCACCGGAGCAGGAGGCTCCAATAATGCGCAGTTCAGCCCGGTAACCGAGTTTACATCCTGCGACATGCACGCGGGGACGGGACGTCGGGAGCGCGCAGAGGACAAACGGGCGACCGGAATTAACGGGGCAAAGTGATCTGACCAGAGCTGGACTGATGCAGGGATCGGACATCATCCAGGAGACGATACTGTCTGATATACAGGAGATACAGGATGCTGCGTAGGAACGTACAGATGTGCGCGCGTGTGTGTTTTAAGGTGGAAGTCCGGCTTCTCTGCGGGGGGGATTAGCCTACAGCCGGGGAAATAAGCCTTTTATTAGGATTAACATCTGAGCATGTGCACCACGGTGTTAATACTTTTGCATGCCGGCGTCCGATGCGGGAACTTTGTTCTTGTGACGTCACAATTGTAATAACACCGATAATGACGACAGGCTCATATTACTGCATTGAGATGATGTCATATAGCCTGCATAAATATTCATATATGCATATTGCATAGCTTAAAATAGGTGGCAAATATGGACTGTCTATATTTCCCATGCCGTCTGAGCATGCGCCAGTAAGTAAAACCCCCTAATATCTGACACTAAGATATAGCAGACTCACATTTGCTATGTAGCTGTTGCTAAATCAATCATATTCCCATAAACAGCCTGGTATAAAAGTTGTTTTTACTATATTATTAAATATGATTTAATCATATAGCCCATATTAAGCTCTTCACTAGAGTCTTTGCAGCGCTCACTAACATCCGACACTAAAGTATAGCAAATATAGTCTGTCATCACTTGGGAAACCAAGCAAAAATAAGACCTGTGTTGCAGCTTTAAGTGTTCTGCTAGAATGCTTCAGTGAACAAGGACAGTAAGGTGTGATTGTCATGATCACATTACCCTCGTCTAACACGGTTACACTGGTCAAGCTTTTTAAGTAGTATAGACCATTTCCAAAAATGTGCTGAGTTGAGTAAGGCAGCCAGTGGTTATTAGATCTGTACTGCAAGTTGTAGACATGATGGAGACAAGTTACAAAATGATAGTAAGACTGTAGCTGATGCCCTTGAGTGATAATTAACTGGTTACACAGATTATTATACATGCATATTTTACAGATATTACAGTCATTTCAAGAGGACTTTACATAAACGATGCTGAGAATGCCCGATTCCATCAGTGGACGAGGACATCACTGCAGGTGCACGTGTTCGCACTGTTCTAAAAGGACTATAACCACAAATAAGCGTTTATAACTGTTTACGACGCTGCACAGGAGATGGAAGCGAATGGAGAGGCGGGTCAGCCCGGTCTGCACCCACCACACGAACCCCGGAGCTCGGCCCGCCGCAGATTCATCCGCACCAACCTGTGGTTCTCAGAGTCCGAGGACCATGGGGTGGAGACCTTGGAATGTACCGACAGCTCCACCACGATCAGCCGCAGCACTGCGAGCGCTCGCAGAACCCGGTACCGCAAGAGCTCGAGTGCTGGGAATCCGGTCCGGATCGAGAGCTGCAAGCAGGAAAAGGGACAGACCCCAGAGACCCTGCAGAGGACCGAACCTCCTAAAGTAAGCGCTAACGGCAAGAACAGGACCGAGCACCCCGAGCAGGAGAAAAAGCAGGAGGACGAAGATGACGATGAGGAGGAAGAGGAGGCCGGGATGAAGGCTGTGTGTACCTCTCCGAGCGGACGCTTTCTCAAGTTTGATGTGGAGCTCGGCAGAGGCTCGTTTAAAACCGTCTTCAAGGGTCTGGACACCGAGACTTGGGTGGAGGTGGCCTGGTGCGAACTACAGGTAGGAACAAGTTGAGGATCAAACTCAGGTCCTGTAACACTGTGCATACAGTAAATTACTACTATTATTTATTTAATTTGCACTAATGCTTTTTTCTATTATGTACTGATTAAATGTTAGTTGAGCAAAGCATTATTTAAAGAGTAGATTCGGCCAGTCAGGGGCATTTACATGTGTCCAGATTTCTGACAGTATGTAGCATCCACGGTCCACACTTTGCAGTTTGAATAAGGTTCAGACTGCAAATTAAAAGCACTACGACCCAAAAGATAAAGTCACGCCTCACTGTAACGTGACTCCACCTGGACACCAGCGATGTGAGACACATTCTGACCAAGAGCAGTGAGACGTCTCGGCCCGGATGGTAATTTTACACCCGATCAGCAAAGAGCTCGCAGAGTTGAAGGGCACTTACTATCAGTCGTTTGGTGCAGGCTATTTTTATCAGCGTGCTGAGATGAAGAGAGAACATGTGGATGATCTTTTCCTGTCTATTCAACACTACACAAGACCGGTCTTTGGGTCTGTTGATTGGCTGGTATCTCACAATTAAATGTGTTTATATTTTATTGTTATTATATTATCATATCCTTAAAACCACCTGTTTGGCACATTAGCCTCCTGAGAAAAACACAGTCAGTCTCCACAGATACCAGACACCACCTCCTGTACGCATAACACACAAAGATGTAGGTGATCCGACGGGAGAGGGCATCTAGGGACGTGGGTCAATGGCAACGTGCTGCGGCAGGGCAGTGCCAACGTCCGCTGCGAACACACAGCAGGTTACATCTGAAACGCTGCACGCTGAGCTCTCAGGAAATGCAAGATGACTTAGCAAGTCAGGGTCTCAGGGGAACAGGATATGCCCATGATGTCTGATTACATCATGCTTAATGCAGCTTGTGCGTGTGTGTGTGCTTTATGTGTACACCATGTACATTATATACATTAATGGTTGATGCAGTGCACCAGTGTCGTGCAGGCTCTGTATCTTGAGCTCTTTCACATCAGTGCAGCTGCAGGAAGGACATTTAAGATGTAGTTAATAAAAGATATTTGTAAAAGTGATCATGAATTACATAAATTTTTAGTGATGCTAGCTGAGGGCACCACGTTTCACGTCTGTCATAAAATATGAGCTTTAAATTAGGACATTCGAACATTTACAATGTGTTTAAGAATTGTGCATCCGACGACTGTGTTATAAGACTGTAATTATAAAAATAAACCCGACAACATCATGTTTACCTGAAAGTAAAGTAAAAAAAAATAAGTTTTTAAAAAAAAAGTAAAAAATACTGCATCTCT
Organism: Trichomycterus rosablanca; assembly: GCF_030014385.1. Taxonomy (NCBI): domain Eukaryota; kingdom Metazoa; phylum Chordata; class Actinopteri; order Siluriformes; family Trichomycteridae; genus Trichomycterus; species Trichomycterus rosablanca. The sequence goes on from NC_086011.1 coordinate 18,695,881, forward strand.
GTTCTGTGCTGGTTTCCTGACTCGACTGGAAGCCGTATTATTGATTAGATTTGTGAAGACAGCTCTTCGTGGAAGTGTCTGATCTGATTAAGAGTCAGTTCAGAACATCTTTATCATCATCACATGTTGAAGCTGGAAGATGCAAGTTCTGGAATAATGCAGACGTTACAAGTCTGAGACTTAAACTGTCGACTTTAGCTAAAAAAAACTCGGAATGATGGAGAGAGAGAAAAATTTTTTTAGCTCTGAACTTGCACATCTAGAGATTATTAAACACTCATTTAAACACAAAGTGATGGATGCTTTGAAAGAGTCTCTCAGGCATTTAATGGCTCAAGGTAGTCATGAGTCTTTATTGAAAGCCTTTTTGCCTCACTTTATATTCACATTTATCACAATACTGTTGAGTAAATAAACGTACACATTTTATTAAAATGCACAGCACAGAAACAGCACAGAAACTCGAGCGTTATTTTAGGCATCTCGATACAAAAGGAGGCAAACTGACCAAGACAGCAAACACCAAATTAGTAAAGAACGTTTCAGGATGTGTTAGGATGGGCGGCACGGTGGCTAAGTGGGTAGCACTGTCACCTCACAGCAAGAAGGTCCTGGGTTTGGGACCTTTCTGTGCGGAGTTTGCATGTTCTCCCCGTGTCTGCGTGGGTTTCCTACGGGTGCTCCAGTTTCCTCCCACGGTCCAAAAACATGCAGCCAGGCTAATTGGAGACACTGAATTGTTCTATAGGTACCCAGGCGCTAGGATGCACAAACCAATGCATTGTAGTGCCGGTCCCAAGCCCGGATAAATAGGGAGGGTCGTGTCAGGAAGGGCATCCGGCTTAAAAACTGTGCTGAATCATTAATGCGGATCACGATCTGCCGGCGACACCACACACAGTGTGAAAATCCATACTTGACCCAGGAGCACTGCTGTTGTTTTTTCTGCAGCGTAATTGAACTCTGAGTGGCTGTAAAATTATGTAATTAGCTCACGTTTGTTGATCTTTTACTGCAGCCCTGCAGTTTCTCCCTCAACAGCACTTAAATGAATGAAGCTATCACAGCGCAGCAACAATGACAGACTGCTGCCGTTTTGTAAATCAATAATTCTCTCACCTTCCCCTAGGAACGTAAGCTGTCCAAAGTGGACCGTCAGAGATTTAAGGAGGAGGCGGAGATGCTGAAGGGCCTCCAGCACCCCAACATTGTCCGGTTCTACGACTTTTGGGAGTCTCCGGTTAAAGGAAAGAAATGCATCGTCCTGGTGACTGAACTCATGACGTCAGGAACGTTAAAAACGTGAGTCTGTGATACTAAAAACCATGGGCACCTTTAGCTTCCATACCAGCCTCTTAGGAACTTACACACACTGTTAAACACGAATTAATAGATCATCATTAAATGCATGGTGGTGTTCTGGCGTTCAATCCAACAAACCACTAGATGGTAATGCCAGGGAACCCTTTTCTACTGCTCTAAAGTCCAGTCTTGGTGTGCTTTGCACCCACAGTTATCACTTGTGGTTGTACAGGCTGATTTGAAGCTTGTATGTGGCTACTCTGCCTTGACAAGAAGATCCATGTTGTGTGCTGTAGGTACCTGAAGCGTTTCAAGGTGATGAAGCCGAAGGTTTTACGTAGCTGGTGCAGACAGATCCTAAAGGGTCTTCACTTCCTGCACACACGGACCCCTCCGATCATCCACCGGGACCTCAAGTGCGACAACATCTTCATCACAGGCCCCACTGGCTCGGTTAAGATCGGGGACCTTGGCCTGGCGACGCTAAAGCGGGCATCCTTCGCTACAAGTGTGATCGGTAACGGCTTCTTCTGATTTTGCTCAAGACCTTTAGTCATCACTATACTTTTATCTGCTAAGCTTTATTCTTTTATCAGGAACTCCTGAGTTCATGGCCCCAGAGATGTACGAGGAGCACTATGACGAGGCAGTAGACGTCTACGCGTTCGGCATGTGCATGCTGGAGATGGCTACGTCCGAGTATCCGTACTCAGAGTGCCAGAACGCTGCTCAGATCTACCGCAAAGTCACCAGTGTGAGTCATAACATCTTAAATCAGGATCTACTGGCACTGGAATCAGAGTCCAGCAGCTTCTGAGAACCTAATCGCTGAACACCGTGCTGCCAGGTTATTTATAGAAGAACGATATTAATTTTAATATTCAGAACAGCATTTCGGCTCCATATGGGCTCCATTCAGGTGTAAGAGAAAGGTGGGCCAGTTCAGAATGAGCATCGCCAGTATGATGTTTGTTAGCTGTAGCTATCTTCTGATATATGTTTCAGATTATTGACATTTGCTTCCTACACAGGGTGTGAAACCAGCCAGTTTCGGTAAGGTCCCTGTGCCTGAGATTAAGGAGATCATAGGGGAATGCATCCGCTATCGCTGGGAGGAAAGGTAAGAGAACACCTGAGAAGGTTCTGCGCCTTGTATGACGGTGCCTCATTGAAAGTCATTGAGCTCCTTGCTGTTAGAATCTGTAATCTTTTCACTTCCTGATCCTCATCCTGTCAGCAGTGTTGATGTTGTTGTGTTGATTGGCGTGCTCTACCCACCCCTCAGATACTCCATTAAGGATCTGCTGACTCATGCGTTCTTTGCGGAAGACACTGGCGTCAGGGTGGAACTCGCAGAGGAGGACGATGGTGCGAAAACGTCAATTGCATTAAGGCTGTGGGTGGAGGACCAGAAGAAGCTAAAAGGGAAATATAAGGACAGTGGTGCCATCGAGTTTACCTTTGACCTCAACAGAGAGGTCCCAGAGGCGGTCGCCCAAGAAATGGTAAACAAAAGACTGTAATTTCCCACAAATTCCCAGTAAGATTCTATTTGAAGTCTTAACGCTGGTTTGCCCACCGCATGCTCTGCTAAATGCTAAATTAATAATGATGCAAACAGAACAGGATCGTTAAACTTCCTGTTGAACTGTAATGTAGTAGGAATTGATCTGAATCAGGACAGGACTGGCTAGTACACTGTGTTAGCCAGCAGTTATTCTTGATACAGTTCTTATTATAAACCACAACACATTGTCCAGTATTCTGTCTAAGGCGATATTAAAATATGCATTTTATTAGACAGATTGTTGTACTGTCTGCAGGTCGACTCTGGATTCTTTCTGGAATGTGATGCAAAAATTGTGGCCAAGTCAATCCGGGACCGGGTCACTCTGATAAAATGGCGCAGGGAGCGGACGACCTCCAGGGGCAAAAGCAACAACGAAGAAGTCACTGAAAACCAGGCGCAGAGTCAACCCCAGGAACCCTCTGCCAAGCTGGCGCAAGGTGGCAAGCCTGATGCCCACGCAGAGCCTGAGGAGCGTTACAGTGAGCCACTCTGTAATGTCCAAACCAGTTCGACTACAGGTAAGCACCTGTCTTGCATAGTAGACAGATCTGGTCGGAATCCTGGACGATATATAACTGATAGTGGCCCTACCAGAACTTGGTAGGGGTGTCCAGATACTTTTGGCCATATTCTGGCCATGTCTTTAGGAAAGGAAGCAAGTCAAGCTTGTTTTGTAGGTATTGCTGGTAGCTGCAGAGTTTTACATTCTCAGTGAGTCAGCAGAATGAGTCTTCGGTCAACCTTAAAATGACCATGAACACTCAGTTACCTACTGAATTCAAATCTGTGTTGCCCGAGACACACCAGTAAATAACAACCTGTACTGAGCAGATTTGTAAGAGTAAATGTGGTAAAGTTTTCCTTTATTCCTGTATTAATTCTGCAGCAGATGTTGGCCCTGGCCCCACTGTGATCTCAGAGGGCTTGAATAACCAGCACAGCATCATTTATACGTCGCTGGTAGAGAGCAGTGCCACTTCCCAAAAACTTCTTAGTCCACCAGCTCAGCCACTCACCCAGTTACACCAGGTGACCCAACCCCAGCTCGCAGCTCAGCTTCACACAGACGCACAAAAACTTCTCGCTGCTCAGATGCACCCAGGAGCTCAACAAATACCAGTAGGCCACCAAAATCAAGAGACTCTACAACAACCTCCTGCACAACTTCTTACTGAGCCAACTGGCAATTTGCAGCAATTTACCCAGCAACAGTGTGTATCACAGCAGCAGCCTGCTGCCCAGTTACCCCAAGGGATCCAGCCCCTGCCGAGTGCTCAGCTGCAACAGGATATCCAGCCCCAGTCAAGTGCTCAGATACATCAGGGGATCCAGCAAACTCTCCCTGTCCAGCTGCACCATATGGCTCCGCAACAACCCTCAGCACAGCTCCACCAGGAGGCTCAACAGTCTATGGCCCAACTGTATCAAGGGAACTATCAGCAATCTGCTACCCCAGTACATCAAGCAGCATTTCTTCCATCCTCTCTTCACCAGAGCCTTTACCAGCAGTCTCCACCAGTAAGTTTCAATCCCTTTATTGCCCCTAAAATCCAATGTCCTGTTAACTTGTAATAAATGTTTGCAGTTATTTTAATAATCTGTCTGTGTTACAATTGTTCTTATTTCTTATCTATTGCTGACTGATCAGCGACACTCCAGTGTTCCCTGTGAATACCAAGATTCTCTCTTGAGCTTGATTGGTACCAGACGAGGAAGTACCTCATTTCTCAACATACTACACAAGAGAGACAGTTTGCACACTAGCTGTTTAAAACAAAAGCAGTCCAACAAAGACACAGTAAGACCTCATGTTTGTGTTCCTCAAGAGGCTCTATCCCCTAACGACACCTTGCTCTTTGGTAAATCTTCATCACATGGGACTGAACACTCTCCTCAAAGACACAACCATTATACTGACTCGGTGAAGCCTAAGCTCCAGACATCAACAATTCCCTCTACCCATAGACATTCCTTTGCCCAGTCACATTGCAGAGCATCCTGTCGTATCTCTCATATTCCCTTTCCTACACCAGTCCACTTGAGCCAAGGTGGCATAGCACAATCTGGTTTGGCTCACTCTGTTCAAACTACCTCAGGTTCACCAATCTACAAACTGACAGAATCGCAGGAACACATAGCTGTGTCTTCTCCAACTACTTGTCATATCACCTCATCTTCCCAGAAACTGCAAACTACATCATATACCCTTCATCATTCTGCAATGCTTATCAATTCTCTATCTCCTGAGCATACACACCACTCGTTTTCTGAACAGGTTCAAGTTCCAGTACCTTCCCCCTGCCTAAATGATAGGATTGCAACTATGCACTTATCAATCCCCACTCCAGTCCCCATGTCTCCAGCCTCTGCTCAAAAGAAATCCACAACTTCTTTTGCTAATCTCTTGTCCCCTCCTAGCCCATCTGCCTCAGGGTCGTCCCACTACCATTTGAGTTCCAAGTCCTGCAGTTGTGGGGACAGAGTTGATCTTTCCCACCTTAACCACGGTTTACATCACATTATCAATCGCCGCACCAGCTGTCCATTATTGATGGACGGAAGTTCACAGCTAGCAGGCAACAGCCATGGAAAGACCTGCATGTATAGTCATCCAGTTCTTCGAGACAACATTCAAAGCATGAGGTCATCTCCAACAAAGAACAAGTCACTTGATACTCCTTTGTCTGTGCTTGGGAGCAGAGTTGGACAAGGTCCTATGGTATGTCAGAACTAGACACCATATTTGTACCTGCTTTACAAGACTAAAACCTCAAATTCCTTCGCATTTATGCTCTTTTGCTTGGCTAAGCATCCTGCATCCATGTAGAATGCATCAGAAATTTCTCTAGCTTCCAAATGGCACTTAAACTACCGTTTCCCAGCAGGGTGTAGAACTTTTAGTCTCTGGACTGAATATAATAGACTGCCTTTCTGTGTAGAGCAGATTATTATGACAGCCAAATAAAAGTCTCAAGACAAACGTTGTATAGAGGCTTGTTGTTTATGCTGTAAAAGTACTGGCAAAACTGCTGCAATGCTGCAAATGACTCTTGCCACCGTTATTCCCAGCGGCTTTTCCTAAATATCACACTAACTTGCCACTCTGAGCCCCCTGTAGCATTTGAAACTTGTGTTTACCTGTCTAGCTGGAGCTAATATAGCTGAAAGAAAATGCCTGTAAACCCTGGATTTCTGCATTATTTACTCATGTGGTCTGATTTTCATTTGGAGCAAAATAATAGACAAACGCTTTCTGCTTTTCATCGTATTAAATGGAACACTTAAACACTGCTTACACATTTCACTTGATTTATTGATGGTATTAAATAAAAGGTAAAAAAGGTGAAAAGGGTTGGCTAGATATAATTTGGAGAAAGTAGCTAATGGCCCTTCTCGGTCAGATTGGGTGTTGTATACACAACAAAGCTTGCAAATGCAATGATAAGTTGAACAAATTTGATAGTATTTTTCATGTTTTTCAGTCCTCTGCTAAATTGGTTCAGCCTCGGACTATATCTGCTCCAGCGACACCAGCGGCGTCTGCACCCGTAGCACAAGAGGTGAGATTCTTGTAGTTCTTATGGATTTAAAATATCGGCCTCTGCTTTTGCAGCAAAAATGACAGGTCATGTATGTTAAATGTACGTGTGTTTTATGTCTGTGGTGGATTTTGTGAGTTGCTATACCTTTGTCTTCATGGTGTAGTAGCTTATTTTAATTTAGTTCCTTTTGATTTTCTTTCTCAGTTTCACCTCTATCTCCATCCTGCAGCTTTCCTGTCCCAGGTAGATCCACCCTCTCAGATTTGTAAAAGCACCATCATTCCTGTCTCTGAGCTAGCACTCACCCTGGAGTGGATTTGTTAATATTGTTAATCTTCATTGATTGGGAATTTAATGTCATTTGTCTTTGGCTAAACGTTGGAGATAGATAAACCCAACATAACTTCACTCATTGTTATCCATGGCAGCATTGTTGGGTAGCATTATTCCTTTAAACAATGTTTGGCTTTTGGTGGTCATTTCAGAAAAAGTACAACTTTAAAGAAAGCGGTTCACAATAATTGATTTTGATCGATGATTTTTAACTCTCTGCTAGACGTTATCAACTCTGCAGCAGGTTGCAGAGTCAACTTCTGGACCACCTCATCCTCAGCACCAACCAGTGTCTGGAGTGCTTAACATAGCAACGTCTCAACCACAGCAGTCTGTCCATGCCACACCCCTTTTGCAGCCTCTTCAGATTTCCACTCAGGTTTGTGAATGAATGTGCATCAGGGCAGGTTCTCGGCACAAGATGTTTTAGAACATGGCACTTGTCTTGCTCCTGAAAGGGCATATCATTCTGGAAACAACTGCTTAAATTGGAGCCAAAGCCGAGAATAGAATGGCCCATGTGCCAGAGTAAAAAAAAATCCAGAAGCTCAGAAGCCAGTGATTAAAACCATGCCAATGAATATTTTAATGGTTTCCTAATGTTTGCTTATTCTTTCTTCCTCAGTTTTCTTCACCGTACTCTGTTATGCCAGCCATGGGCACTCCAGCAGGAAGTGAGGCAGTGTCCTTTTCCTCTATTCCATTTAACACCCCATACCCCAGTAGTGCTCCTCCTGTACCTTCATCCTACTACTCACCCAGTCCAGTCCATGTCTCACTGTCTCTCGCTGCCACACAAAAAATTGTCTCTATACCTGGAGCAGGTACACCCCAAACCCCTGTAGCTGCTCCTCTGGAGCCCCTTCTTGGCATGGCCATATCTCCATCCATAATACCTCCACAGCAGCAGCAGCAAGTGTATCCTCCAGCGGTACCACCAGAAGGTTCCCTCCAGCCAACCCAACCCACCTGGTCATCTCTGGCCTACCCTCCCACATCGTTACGGACACCGTCCTGCCTCTCTATACAAGATCCCTGTGTCTCAGCAGTACCAGTACAAGTACAGGTAGTTTCGACTGAATACAGGTCAAAAAAGATTTGCTAATTATTGCTGCATGTTTTTATTAACATTTCCAACCCGAAATGTCTGTTTTTCTTCTCAGAATGATGCTCTGGCACACATACATGCAGACCTAGTCCAGGTCAGGTCTCCTCCACTTAGAGAAGAAGCAGATCAAGATTTTATGACGGCCACTGGTGATGGGTGTTTTAAGTTCATCTTCAGGAAAGTATTCTTCCTCTGCAGCATTGATCATGAACTTAAGATTTTACTTTTTTTTCTTGCAGTCCATGCAGCAAGCACCCAGCAGGTTATCCCTGAGATACCTGCACTACCACTGCAGCCTACTGGGACCCAGACAACAGCTGTTGCAATTAAAGGTGGCACAGAATCCAGCACTATTCAGCAGGTTCTGGATGCTGCGTCTGTACTTGCCCACTCTGCAGCCGACACCAGCCATGAGGTAAAATAAAACTACGAACCTGTCAGGACCTGAAATATCATCCATCGCTAAGATCTATAGATCTATATATAGATTTATCTCAGACCAATGTATATTTTTTGCTCTTAAGACACAATAAGAGCTAATAAGAACATTTAATACATGTGCATTTGTATGCAGAATTGTGGCACCTCTTTAGATGAAAGTAAACTCAAGCTCTGCAGCATAATATTGAATACATGATTTCTTCATATGCAATACATGTTAAACATAGTAAAATAATAAAAATATATTTAAAAATGTAAAGGTTAGGACACCGTACTGAGTTGGAACTTATATCCCTCTCTACAAATGATTTTTGTATCCAGCTTGGAGTTCCTTTAATCATCCAATAGATTTATTTTTTACTTTTTTTTGCAGAAATCTATTAAATATTATTGAGCTGTCTTGCATGCACGGCTTGTTTATTATCTAAAATCTTTATGATCAAGATTTTCAGCGATATTTCAGTCAGGGGACTGTCATTGAATTTTAAGGTATTTTGAATGGATTTTAATCTATCTACTCAGGCAAAAAATATAATATTTAATCTGTCAATGATCAAGTCATAACAGACTTGGAAAAGTCATATTGGAAAAGTGGACTAGGATTAGTACTAGTAATACTACAGATGCAGCTAACCGCATGACAAGCAATGCTATCTAGTTAGCATGAGTAAGCATGTTTGATTAGATCATGTTTATGTCTATAAGTCAACCTTTGGTAATGGTCCTTCTCCTTGCAGGAGCCGATGCCCATGCCAGTTCCCATCTATACATGCGACAGGTAGGTTTCATCTCTTAAGACCTTGTATGCTTCAATAACTTAATTTAGCCTTCAGGTCAGTTTCTGTTGCTGATGTTTCCTTGGGGCTGTTTCTAGTTTGAATTCAGACGCCGCATCCGGTAAAGAGATGAGCGACAGCTACGACGGGACTGTCAGCGGAGGGAAAGGTGACGGGAAAACCAGGAAACACCACCGCAAGTCCACCCGCACCCGTTCACGCCAGGAGAAGACCAGCAAGCCCAAACTCAGCATGCTTAACGTGAGTGAGGCTATTCCTCAGCTGATTCTAGACTTCTGTAATGTGGCGGCTGCTCCCTCACTGGCGTATCTGTTTTGACTTTTTATCATTAGGTTTGCGATACAGGTGATAAAATGGTGGAATGTCAGCTGGAAACCCATAACCACAAAATGGTGACCTTCAAGTTTGATTTGGATGGAGACGTTCCAGAGGAAATAGCAACTTACATGGTTAGAACCTGAAACCTTCCTGCTGATTTTTATTCTAGTACAAAATGTATACATCTCAACTATAAAATAGTGTGGATATGTTTATCGTGTGCTTCTAGGTGGAGAATGGCTTCATTCTGCCCATAGAGAAGGAGATTTTTATTGACCAGCTGAAAGATATTGTGGACAAAGCCGAGGACATGCTGAGCGAGGAGGTAGAAGGGGAGAGACCAGGTACCGTAAGGGACACTCCGCTTCAAGGAATCTCACCAGCAGGAGTTGGGGATGAGGTGAGGATCTGAATGGTTTTACCGACGCGTTTATGTTTTAAAACATTGCGTTATTGTTCTTGATATTTTTCTAGGGCTTTAGAGGAAACAGAGATGGAGCTTCTCAACCTGTCTATCAACAAAATGGTAAAGTTTTACTCCTTTCATTAAGGAAAGTCTTGAACTTGAGTTGCCAAAGTGTCATCACAATATTGTTTTGCTTTGATCCGGCAGTGCTTCACACTGGTAAGAGATGGTTCATCATTTGCCCTGTGGATGAGCCCAGAGCAGCCAGCCAGGATGCATCATCAGATGGAGCGACAGCCACTCAAACTCCTCCAACCAGTGTGCTAAGTGATGGCAGTACCACGGTTCAGCTTGCTGAAAGCAGCTCAGCACAGCCGCCCGAACACCCCACTGCACCTACGTCTACTGGTATCACTGTTGAGGATCCATTCAGAATATTTGTTGCTTGTATTTAAAAATGGCATTTTCTCCATTCTGTCTTTATTACTCTTCAGACTCAGCAGGTTACGCCACAGCTCCTCCATCAGGCGGCAGCGACGCTCACGGGTTCAGCCCACTGTCTCTGACTACCATAGACCCGCTATCCTTGGTTCCTCTCTCTACGGCGGCACCGACACAATCAATTAGTGCCCAGCAGGTCGCGGATCTGGTCAACGCTGCGTCCATGGTGGATGACGTACCCTGCTGCCCGCTGGTCATGCCGCTAGCACTGGATGCTAACGTGGCTGCTCAGCGCTCCTCCCCGATGACCCCTCCTCTCGTACAGGACGCTCACTCCATCGTGCTTCAGCAGCCGTTTGCGTCTGTGGGTGGCGCCAAGCCGCCATCGCTGCCCCAGAGCCCCGCCCCCTCGCAGCACCACCTCGCCTCTGGGGACTCGGACGTAGAGGGTCGAGGCCGGGTGGGGTTCGTGGATAGCACTATTAAGACGCTGGATGAAAAGCTGAGGAACCTGCTGTATCAGGAGTACACTCCGATGTACCCAGCAGGCAGTGCGGCAGATACGCCAGGTTCGGGAACTGAGTATGTGCAGTTTCCTCCCGGACCGGAGAGTGCGACCGGGGGGTCAGGAAACAGCACCCCAAAAATCATCGGAGAAGGAAGGATGAGGCCTGGGGAGCAGCTGGTTAGTTTAAATACTAATTCTGGTTTTACTTTTATTTTTTTTAATTTTACTTTTCTTGTATTTTCAGGTTTGTTTGTTGTTCTTTATTCAAATGTTCTTAATTTTACTTATCCTAATCAGGGACGTGGGGGGTGCTGGAGCCTATCCCAGCTCTCAATGGGCACAAGGCACACAGAAACACCCTGTACAGGGCGCCAGTCCATCGCTGGGCAGATGACTTAATGTATTAAACTTTTATGTACTGAAGTAGCTATTGGTACATTTAATATTAGTTAAATATTAATTTATAAACGTTAATTACATAGACAGGAAGGTTACTTGGGTGCCTGGATGGCACAGCGGGAAATTATGCTGGTCCACTACCACTGATATCCAGGATTCAAATCCCCAGCGGTGCTGTCAGCCGGTCGGGTGTCTACATACGGACATGATTGGTTACGTGGCACTGTGGTGGATTGAAGTCCTGTCCAGGGTGTGTTACTGCATTGTGCCCAATGATTCCAGTAAAGCCAGACCCACTGTGACCCTGACTAGGATTAAGTGGTGGCAAAACAAAGTGAAAAGTCATAATTTGGGAATGATAAGGTTTCCTCTCTGTCAACAGCCACAGATTCCAGAGCGAGTGGACAGTCTGAGCGCGCTCAGTGACTCTGCTGTTGCTGGTAAGACATTTCAAGCAAGCTTTGTGTTTTTACAGTAAAATGTAGTATTTATTGGTAGATAACTAGTTCAATCGGACAATGCATTAGCCGGGAGTCTAAGAGAGCATAATTAACGCGGCTGTCTGGGTAGGAAGGATGGCACTGTCTTGGAGGAAGCACATGTTAGCACTCATTCTCTCGGTTTGGTAGCTGTTTTGTAATAGGAGGTATTTTGTTGGAGGAACTGACTTAAATAGGATTAAAAAGCACACACATTTTATTTTTGTGACCAAATGCAACTATTTTGCAGTAACAGTGTCAGAGAAACAGATGCTGCCCCACTCCACCTCCTGCACCAGCTCCAGGAGTCACTATAAGGTATTTCGGACCATATTTTAATTAGACTTTTGGAATTTATTCTCACACCCTCTGCTGTAAATGTTAACTGTTTGTTTGACCAATCAGATGATGTCTGGTGTGCCTGACATCCACTCCGGGCCCCAAAGGAAGCAGAGGAGCTGGAGCAGCACTGCCTCTCCGGCGCACCCACTCGGCTATTCCGCCCACCACAGTGTATCCGCTCAGCCCAACCTGACCTTCACCGCGGAGGACGCGGAGGACGCGGTCACGCGCCGGAAACAAAGCAGCAGGAACTCGGCTCCGCCCGATTTCTGCCTGGACCCCCTGTCCTCCGTGACCGAGCAGGTCTCCATGCAGCCTGCACGCACCTCCGTCTCGGTGGACGTCCACAATCGCTTCGTGTCCTCCGACTCCGGGGCGGAGAGCAGCCCGGCCAAAATGGTGCCCCCCACCCCGACCCGCTCGGAGAGGAGGGGAAGCGAACTCATGAAGAGGGCGGTGGCCTTCCTGAGGCGCTCGGGCCGCAGCGGCAGCGTGCAGAGCTCGGATTCGCCGAGCAGGCAGGGCGGGACCTGCGGCTCGTACATGAGCAGCGACAACGACTCCGAGATGGAAGATTCGGACATAAAGAATGAGCTGCAAAGACTGAGAGAAAAGTGAGTCTCTTTTTTTGACATTATTTCCAGAGTAGGAGCAGCAGAACCAGAACCGTGTTCCACCTGAACTCTTCTGTCTTCCTCTGTAGACACATTAAAGAGATTTCAGAGCTGCAGGCTCACCAGCGCGGAGAAATCGAGCTGCTGTACAGGCGGCTGGGTAAAGCGCCCCCTCCCGGGATCTGCCTGGCTTCAACAGTGCCCCCTGTTGGGCGAAGACGCAGAGCCAGCAAGCACAAACTCAGGGCGGGCAAACTGCTCAGCCCACTGGTCCAGCAGCTCAGAGGGGTCACAAAAACAAGCGACAGCAGCAAAACAAGTGATGGCATAAAACACAGTGAGTTTTCTCATCTTCGTGGGGCAAAATCTGGTCAAATTATGGATCTTTTTGGAATAAAATCCAGGAGGTGGGTCTGCTGTGGTGTGGAGCCTTTTTGGGGTGAATTTTTCCCAAAGAATCGACTCCAGTCCCAAATCCACACCGGGCTGACACCTCCACACCAGAGCAGACCCCCTGCATGGGTATTATGAGAGCTGTAGCTCCTCTGGATGGATCTAATTTCTAGAACGATCCATAATTCTCAAATGTCCTTGAGAACCTCCAACCTAAATGATTAGAAACAACAATCTGATGTGTCTGATGTTCATGTTTATGGATGACCGTCAACTCTACGAGCCCATAGGTTTAGCAGAACGTTCACTCGAATATTGGTTAATCGATTTACCCCAATGTACTCAAAGTTCAACCTGGAGGAGTCGAGTGCACTATGGTGACCCTCACTGTGAACCTCTTTCTCTAAATCAGGGGATCCTGCTGTAAGCCTAAACGGCTCTCCAGCCAGAACCTCGGAGGTAAGCGACAGCCGGTACCGCTCAGGGACGGGCCCGTTGCCCAGCTCAATATCAGAACCGGTCCAAACCCAGCAGCCCTGCTCTATCAAGGCCTCCATGTCGAGCGATAACATCTGCTCCGGGCTGCAGGGAGAGGGAGCGGGGGTCTACCCACGGCCAGGACAGGGTGAGTTCATGTAGCACAAAAACACTCGACATTTTCAAGAATTTGAGAAGATCTTTGTGCTCATTTGCTCATGATTTTTCTTGTCCCGTGGACAGGAGGGTCTCCTTATCACCCGGCGGCTGAGAGGGTCACCTATAAGTCCAGCAGTAAACCACGTCCCAGATTCCTGAGTGGGCCTGTTTCTCTCTCCATCTGTTTGTATCTCTTTCTCACCTGAGCCAAAATCACTCAGCGACCCCGCGCTTCTCATTTCTTTTATATCCGTGTTCTTTTGACCCCTCCAAAAATCAGAACCATCCTCCTGCTTCCATCCGTCGTTACTGTTGCTTTCATGCACCTTGTTTTAAAGCTTGGAGACTGTTATTAGGATTTGATTTCTTGATATATAACAATTATTTAAAGCCCCCAATAGACCTCAGCCCCACTTAACAGCTCTGGAATGAACTGGAACATCAATTAAGGCTCTTGTGACCAACGTCATTGCCCAGCCATACAGATGTTGTCGTATTTTCCCTAAATAAGGCACAAATTTCCATACAAAGTCTTGTAAGAAGCTTCTCAGAAGAGCGGCTGTTGTTCTTGCTTAAATGATCACATTGTTTTAATACAGTGTGTTTTTTAAATGGCTTGCAACATTATAGGCTGGCAGCAGACCCTGTGGGCTGAAGGCATCCTTTGGCGACCTTTAGTAAAGTCTCTCAAGCTCGTTTCTCATCTGCTGTTTCTGTTCTTGTGTATTTTACATTTATATAAGTTATTTATTGTGCTTGGTTGGTTTTGTGCTTCTGAGAACTAACACTGATCTTTTTTTTCTGCTAGGGTCGACACTGAAGCGGCTCTGTCTGGGTAAAGAGCGTTCTAACAGTAATTATCCTTTTTTATATCTTACTATTCCTTTGAATAAAACCGAATAGTCTTGTTTGCTCGGCCACCCTCATAAAAACATTGCACCTGACTCTGGTCTGTTTGGCTTCTTAGGGCCCGCAGGTCCTCCAGGGGCATCGAATCAGCCCCCTGTCTCGACTCCGTCGCCGCGCCGCCCACCGGTGGGCGTGGCTCAGACACAGAGCAATAACAGCAACAACAATAATGACCAGCTCCCCGAAGAGCTCCAAGCGCTGATGGGCACGTGGAGTCCCAAACAGCCTCGTCGCTTCACCACTCAAGTCTTCAGCATAAGAGCACAGACGTCTTCCAGAGGCAGGACCAGGAGTGCTGAAGGGGTAAATAACAAAGACACGAGACTAAATTAGAATGGTCGTCCCATGATGATGAGGAACACAAGCCAATTATAGGAGGAATGAATTTTGATGTTTGAGAAGCTGCAGTGATTTCACATATCTCAGAGGAAGCATGTGTTAGCCCTTGACCTACCAAAATGGAAGCTGTTGTGTAGTAAGAAAGAGCTTAAGAGCACTAACTACCATATAATCACAGACTTGTGAGATTTAGGAATGCCATCCTCAGAACCCAGAGATCAGGACCAAGATTGCTGTCTGGACTCAAGACCTGGCATCTATATACCATTAGGGGTTTTTTCATAATGAATCTTAATTTAATGAGCATCCCAGTGAAGACGACCTGACCAGAGAGTCTGAGCAAGGCGTGGCTCTTTAACTTCACCTCTCCCTGTTTTCCTCTAGGTTCTTCCAGGCTCCAGCTCTACCTCCCTGCTTTCTTTCTCGTGGCCCAGGGTCAATTCTCACACCAGCTCCGAAATGACCGAGCCCTTGTTGGCCTCTCAGGACGGATATCTGGAGCACGGCGAGTTCCCGGAGACTTCGGCCTACATCACCCGCTGGCCCGCGTTGAGCACGGCTCTCGATCGGGGAACGTTCACGTGCTCCGCTGGGTCTCCTTCCCGGACCACGCGGTCGTCTTCTCCGGATTCGGCCGTAATCTCAGCACAGGACCACGCGGCCATTGTAACAACACTGGAATGACCCTGTGGTCTCTCTAAAGCAGGGCTTGTTTTAACTCCACTTCTGGAGACTCGCTGCTCTGCACGGGTTTGAGCTTTTCTGGACCTCGAAAACATGTGACCCAAGGCGTGAGGGACTTAGAGTTGGCTCTTTAGTCAGATCAGATGGGATGAGTTTAATGGAAGAAAAACTCTGCAGGATAGTTGGGTCTGCATGACTGGAGGCAGAAAATTAAAACCAGTTTGCGTTGCCTACCTGCTCAATCTGTTATAGGCATGTTCTGTAAAACGTGTACACAAAAGATTCCAAAAAACACCTGTACATGTCGTCACTGATGAATATCTCCATAATTCATGTACAGTAGATATTTTTACATCATAGACTTGCACAGACCTTAACTATATTTACAGATACATGAATCTTTATCTTGAGTGACTTTTTATAGTCAGATACTGTATATAACGTATATGCAAGACCTGTATTCAAGCTCTTAGCTTTAAAATATTTAAACATTGCCAGTATAAATGTAAATACGTTCTTCAATTTAATAGTCGCTACATCACTGTGATACTTCGAGCATATCATGCAGTCGGAGGCGTCATTAGACCCAATTTACTGGGGTGTGTACTCCCGAAACACGTTGCTTTGCCTTTCTAAAATCACAGCAGTACAAAGTCAACAAGAAAGACGTTAAAGCTTTCAGTCATTGCTTCTATCTGATGGATACAGGCGTCCATTTGGAGTGCTGGGACACCAGCGCTGGGAGTTTATCACCCTTGGCTGGGCGCTGACAGAAACCCAAGCTCTAACACACTTCTTTAGCGTTCAATAGTTTGGTGTTGGTGCCCCTATAAGACCAGCTGGCAAGTAGTTCACCAGGTAGTGTAGAAACGTCCCGGCCTGCAGTCGTCCGTGCTTCACGGCAACAGTTCTGGATTGAAACACTGGATTGATTTGGAATGGCCGCATCTTCTGGAAACGGAAAATGATTTTAGAGTTGATTAAGGTGGAAAGTCTGTAAGAGTGCCTTGAACACAGTGAGTGGACAGCAATATCATCCTACAGAGAAAAACCCTGACGTCCGGGCGACTTCCACACAGCAACGTGTCAGAATAAATGGGACGCAGTTCGTATGAATGTGCTTTCTCATTGTGTACTTCGCTGACTTAAAAGTAAAAGAAATGTATACAGTAATTGTACAGTTTATAGTTATTAAGCGATTTTATCCATCAGCCTTCAGTGAGTTCTCAGCTACTGTATCTTAGCCAATAGCTATGCAAATATTCCCGCAGTTATCGTACCTGCTGCTTAATTTTAACTGTATTTCCATCCTCACACAAGTAAACACTTTCTTGCTGACCATCTTGTACTTATTTATAAAACGGTCCATTTTTCACTGACATTAAAGTAAATATGCAAAACGGAGCTGGATTTTACAGATTTTGCGCAAGTGTTACTCAACCATGAATGAAGCTTTCTGTGAACGCTGTAGGACATAGTGTGAGTGTTTTTATAGGCAATTTGGATCCAATCCACCTTTCGCATGCCTGTATTTGTGTGTTTTGGATCTATTAGCGAAGTGCTGGAGAGGAAAAAGAGAAACACTGTGAATGCTGCATTGATTATCCTTCATAAACAAGCATTTGGATGCTTTCGATTTCCTTTGCTTTGCCGTCAGAGGTGGGCGACACCGAGGGTGTGGTGTGGTTCTGCATGTGCTGACCAATAGCAGAGAACGAGCATGTGTTTAAAAGCGTGTGTGTGTTGTTCTGGGTTCAGTTGTGTGTGAACATGGATCCATCCACGATCAGATTTATTCTCTTCAGCTTCTTATTCGTCTGCGTCACAGCTGCCCCAGTAAACCAGGTGAGAGGATCTGTCTTCCAAATAAATGCTGATTATTATTAGGATGCAATCTTATAAATATATAAAAGCTGAACTTAGAAAAAGCATATCATGATGCTCCAGCTCCACACTTCACTGTAGGTTTGGTGTTTTAACACGATACTTTACACCAGAAAAAACTGAATTATTGCTGAGACGAGATTTATTTTCATTTGTGTTGTCCAGGTGATTTGAGGTTTTTTATTAGTAGAGAAACTACTAGTAGCTCGCACAATCATACACGCAATTTATCGTATCAAATCAACCTTTCTCATGTAAGCTGCGTAAACTGAAGTACCAGAAGAAGATGAGAAGACGTACACAAGTCCTCAAAGTCGGTAACGAAGTCGGTAACGTTGCTGTGCAGCACCAACTTTAGCAGCCGTGCCAAACTGTGATTGGAGAGGTTGTGCACATCTGAGGTGAAGGTCCACCACCAGGCTGGATCTGTTTAAGTTGTGAGAGGTAAACATGAGGAAGGACAGAAGACTGACCTCAGACTGACACGCAGATATTAACAAATATTATTTAAATTCAGACTGATTTTCTAAAGTCAGAACAAATGAACCTGAGATACTAAGAGCCCCCCCACCACAAAATTGCCACTGTTGGGCCCCTACGCAAGGCCCCTATTTGTATTTTGTAAATATAAACAAATGTAGAATTTGATGCCTCTGCAAGACACTCAAAAATTGTTGGAACGGTGGCAAAACAAGAGAAAAGTTAATAGAATGTAGAACCTAGTGTTTTAAAACATTCAACAATTAGCAGGTGAATTAATAACAGGTCAAGGAATCATGACTGGGTATAAACAAAGTTCTCTGGGCCTGAGCTCATCTCAGATGGATCAAACGTTGGAACGGACATGTGTGCTGCGTCAAATTTGCTATACTGGTGTTTGCTTGACCAGACCGATGATTCGTTGATGCATTTTCTCTTCTTCCCAACATAGCAGCGAGACGTCGACATCTACAGCTTCCACATCAATTCTACGGTGACCAGCCGCTACGCCTTCACGGTCATCACCAGCCGCGTGGCCAACCGGCTCAATGAGTCCAAAGAAATTCATTTCAAGGTTAAAATCCCCAAAAACGCTTTCATCAGCAGGTTCAGAATGTGAGTTCAACCACCAACGTGTAAAAAACACCTCGTATTCCAAACTCGCACCAAATCTGAACGTGTCTTCTCCTCAGGACCATAGACGGGAAGATTTATAATGGCGTGGTGAAGGAGAAGGAAGAGGCGAAGCAGCAGTACAGTGAGGCCGTGTCTCGAGGAGAAAGTGTCGTGATGGTCAGGTACCACGCAGACCAGATTCAGACCTGTTCAAAACAACACAAAATTCTACCTTTATAGTAGCAATAACGGTGTGGTTCTGTCTCAGTTCAGTAGGACGGACTCTGGAGGAGTTTAAAACTTCAGTGACGGTGGCCGCTTTCAGCAAAGTGACCTTTGAACTCACCTATGAGGAGCTGCTGAAGCGTCGACTTGGTCAATACGAGCTGCTCATCAACGCTCAGCCCATGCAGCCGGTGGCAGATTTTAAGGTACCGTAGAGATATTTCCTTTAACACACTTTAAAATCTTACCCTCCAGAAGAGTGGATGCTGGTATAACCATGGGACGCTCAGCGAGCCAATACTTAGGTGTCCAAATACTTTTGAGCATATACGGTTATTCTATTAATTTCACGTTCATGTTTGTCTCCACCAGATTGACGTTTACATAAACGAGCGTCCAGGTTTGTCCTTCCTGGAGGTGAAAGGAGGGTTGAAGACAGAAGATCTGTCCAGCGCGATCACCAGCACTCAGGCCGCGTCCACTCAAGAGGTGAGAATGAAATCATGGGACATTTTGAAGCGAGATTAACAGCGTAGTCAAAATGAGCGCTCTGTATTAACATAAAGCTCTACTGCGCTGTACTGGTTTGTGTTTGCAGGCGTGGGTGAAATTCTACCCCACTCGTGAGCAGCAGATCAAGTGTTGTGTAGAGAACGGACTGAACTCCGACCTGATCGTAGCGTACGACGTGAAGAGACAAACGATCAACGGAGAGCTGAAGGTCCGTTCGTTAATAATGACGAATTCACAAATGAAAACAGTCTTTCTAACTCTTTTCTGTTTCTGCCGTCTTTCAGGTGTCAAACGGCTACTTCGTCCACTACTTTGCACCCACGGATATTCAGCGCATCCCCAAAAATGTGGTCTTTGTGATCGACCAAAGCGGCTCCATGAGTGGAAGGAAGATGGAACATTTACATTTACATTTACATTTTCAGCATTTAGCAGACGCTTTTATCCAAAGCGACTTACACAATGAGCTGAACACAATGAACAGGAACAGGTAAGCAACAAGAACTTACTCATTTTAACAGATCATCTGCTTACTTTTGTCCACTTCATCTCATAGCAGGAAGCACAGATGGGCCCCTCGTAGTCCCAAACAAGCTACAAATCCCAAGAGCTGCAGTGTTAAACAGTCCTGACAGCGCTGACATAAATAATTGGCATGATGTCACTCCTTTTTGAGTTAGACTAGAAATCACAAGGCTGCTGGTTCAGTCCTGGTTCCCTTTTTACTGGGGCCTTGAGCAAGACCCTTAACCGCTTGGACTGAAAGTAACTTTGGATAAAGGGTCAGCAAATTGGTGTAAATATAAATCTAGATGGGAAACGGTGTAAATATAGGGCGAGACCTCACATCTACAACTGTTCCTTGAAGTGAATGAGAAGACTGAGGTTATAGCCTCCACTCGCTTTGAACATAGTTAATAATCAGCTCTGAATAGATGTTCTCCAGACATGACACCAGCTGCCTGTTAAACCGGAACCTCAGTGTAACCAGGAGGCACTTTGTTTCCATTTCAGACCCGCTCGGCACTGCTGAAGATTTTGGGAGATCTTTCTACAGACGACTATTTTGGCCTGATCACGTTTGATAGTGAGATCCAGGAGTGGAAGCCTGAACTCCTCCAGGCCACAGAGAGCAACATAGAGCAGGCGAGGGCTTTCGTAAGAAAGATTTTTGCTCTTGGAGGTAAGAGTGAACATTGATGCTTGACATTTTATCTGTTCGTTTGTTTATCCAGCCGTCAGGAACAATAAATAACCTAAAAAAGGCTTTTACCCAATCTGGAGACCTACAGAACCGTAATCAGTGTGTATATGTAATTAACAATTCATAACACATAATACTGTGGTGTAACTTTTAGAACTGTCTGAGGTTTGAATTTTGGACTGGACCCACAATGCATTAGTGCACCTTTAGTGCTGGTCCCAAGCTCGGATATACTGTATATGGTGGTTGGGTCAGGAAGGACATCTGCCTCAGCGCAAATGTAAGGACGGGTGGTCAACTGAGGCGACGCCTAGCGAGAGCAGCCGAACGGAAACTTTAACTAATGTAATAATGTGCAATTAATCCCAGGTAACCATGGTAACAAACTGAGAGTGTACAGTGTATCACAAAAGTGAGTACACCCCTCACATTTCTGCAAATATTTTATTATATCTTTTCATGGGACAACACTATAGACATGAAACTTGGATATAACTTAGAGTAGTCAGCGTACAGCTTGTATAGCAGTGTAGATTTACTGTCTTCTGAAAATAACTCAACACACAGCCATTAATGTCTAAATGGCTGGCAACATAAGTGAGTACACCCCACAGTGAACATGTCCAAATTGTGCCCAAAGTGTCAATATTTTGTGTGACCACCATTATTATCCAGCACTGCCTTAACCCCCCTGGGCATGGAATTCACCAGAGCTGCACAGGTTGCTACTGGAATCCTCTTCCACTCCTCCATGATGACATCACAGAGCTGGTGGATGTTAGACATCTTGAACTCCTCCACCTTCCACTTGAGGATGCGCCACAGTGCTCAATTGGGTTTAGTCCATCACCTTTACCTTCAGCTTCCTCAGCAAGGCAGTTGTCATCTTGGAGGTTGTGTTTGGGGTCGTTATCCTGTTGGAAAACTGCCATGAGGCCCAGTTTTCGAAGGGAGGGGATCATGCTCTGTTTCAGAATGTCACAGTACATGTTGGAATTCATGTTTCCCTCAATGAACTGCAGCTCCCCAGCGCCAGCAACACTCATGCAGCCCAAGACCATGATGCTACCACCACCATGCTTGACTGTAGGCAAGATACAGTTGTCTTGGTACTTCTCACCAGGGCGCCGCAACACATGCTGGACACCGTCTGAGCCAAACAAGTTTATCTTGGTCTTGTCAGACCACAGGGCATTCCAGTAATCCATGTTCTTGGACTGCTTGTCTTCAGCAAACTGTTTGCGGGCTTTCTTGTGCGTCAGCTTCCTTCTGGGATGACGACCATGCAGACCGAGTTGATGCAGTGTGCGGCGTATGGTCTGAGCACTGACAGGCTGACCTCCCACATCTTCAACCTCTGCAGCAATGCTGGCAGCACTCATGTGTCTATTTTTTAAAGCCAACCTCTGGATATGACGCCGAACACGTGGACTCAACTTCTTTGGTCGACCCTGGCGAAGCCTGTTCCGAGTGGAACCTGTCCTGGAAAACCGCTGTATGACCTTGGACACCATGCTGTAGCTCAGTTTTAGGGTGTTAGCAATCTTCTTATAGCCCAGGCCATCTTTGTGGAGAGCAACAATTCTATTTCTCACATCCTCAGAGAGTTCTTTGCCATGAGGAGCCATGTTGAATATCCAGTGGCCAGTATGAGAGAATTGTACCCAAAACACCAAATTTAACAGCCCTGCTCCCCATTTACACCTGGGACCTTGACACATGACACCAGGGAGGGACAACGACACATTTTGGCACAATTTGGACATGTTCACTGTGGGGTGTACTCACTTATGTTGCAGCTATTTAGACATTAATGGCTGTGTGTTGAGTTATTTTCAGAAGACAGTAAATCTACACTGCTATACAAGTTGTACACTGACTACTCTAAGTTATATCCAAGTTTCATGTCTATAGTGTTGTCCCATGAAAAGATATAATGAAATATTTGCAGAAATGTGAGGGGTGTACTCACTTTTGTGATACACTGTATGTAAATTATGATTTTCCCGCCTCAGGCACGGACATCAATGATGCAGTAATGAAAGGCGTGAATATGATCAAGAAGTACCCGAGAGAAGGTACCGCCTCCATCCTCATCCTGCTGACCGATGGAGACCCCACCTCAGGTGTTAACACACACACACACAAACATATAATAATAATAATAATAGTAATCAGAAGGGGCATCCCAATACTTCTGTCCATATAGTGTAAGTAGAAGTAGAGTGAAAGGAAGGATAGAAGGTGGAGGGAATTCGACTTACCTTTCCTAACAGCTTCTGTCCTCCACAGGTGAAACAAACACAAACAAGATTCAGAGAAATATAAGGGAAGCCATCGGGGGTAAATTCCCTCTGTACTGCTTGGGCTTCGAATACGACGTGAACTTCGATTTCCTGGATAAAATGGCCCTGGAGAATTCCGGCCTCGCTCGCAGCATCTACGAGGACTCGGACGCCGACCTCCAGCTGCAGGTGGGGACGCGGCATCATCGGTGGTTTGTTTAATAATCAACGTTTCATCATCATCATCATCATCTCCTTCTTCTTCTCCTTGTCACCTGGTAGAGTTTCTACGAGGAAGTGGCCACGCCTCTCTTAACCAGCATCCAGCTGAACTACAGTGGTGCGGCCAACCTCACCAGGTCCAGTTTCATCCTGTACTACAACGGCTCAGAGATCGTGGTGGCCGGTCGGATCATTGACCTGGAGACCTTCCAAATGGAGGTCATCGCCTTCTCGGTAAAGTTTGATGATCTGATCGATATTTACTGGATATTTATTTTGAATGAAGACATAATGAAGCATCAGGTTTCATAACTGAACTGTAATGGTTTGTGTGTTTCTCCTTTTTCCAGAAAGGCAGCGAAGTTTTGTATCGTTATTCTATTTCAATGAAAGACATCGCTGATGCGCCGCCACAAAACGAAGATTCTATCCAGAGACTCTGGGCGTACCTTACAGTCAAACAGCTCCTGGAGTCAGAGTGAGTGGACGCACTTTATTTGAAGACATTGATTTGAAGACATGATAAAATTCTGCTTTTTATTTTGTTATTTATTTTATAAATAATTCTTTTCACCTGCACCGGGTGGACGGAGAGTTACGCACTGATCCCTATTATCCCCCGTCTCTGTGCAGTGCTGTCAATCTGCCAGCAGAGGTCGTGTATCACAAATACAGAAGATGCATGTTGTTATGAGAACTTAGCCATTGGGGGACACTTATAAACGCATCCATGAGTTTGCTGACTCAGTGCAGACAGACCTAGGCAGCGTGTCTGTAGTTTCAGATCATTTCACTTCTTTATGATATCCTGATTTTTTCCTGTTTCTCTGGTTTGTGACTTTTAGAGTGACGCTGAAAGGAGAGGAGAAAGAAGCAGCCAGGAAAAAAGCTCTGGAGCTCTCGCTCAAGTACAAGTTTGTGACCCCGCTCACGTCCATGGTGGTCACCAAGCCTCGGAAGGGAGAGACTCAGGTCGCCCACAAACCCAAAGAAGGTGAGCAGTCGCACAGACCACCTTTAAGAGGTACCCGCTATGGCAGCACTTTTTATGGCCACACCCAGAAAATAAATGTAGACCTGGCAAACACAAAGTGGTTTGTAAAAACTTGGGTACCGCATGGCACCGGGGTCCTAGGGACTGTGGTTTAGACCTCGTCTCTGATCACTGCTGGAGGTTTTGCATGCAGAAAACCTGAGGAAGTGAACTGGCTGTTTTTAAAATGCCGTTAGGTGTGATGCCAATCCATCGCAGGTCACCACACAAGGTGTTTACAGGTGGCATTGGACGTAACACAGTTCAGATCAGGATAAACAAACAGATGAACAAATTACACCAACGGAAACTTTATTTATTTAGGTTTTTTTATGAATCACATCATCATCATTAACTCAACTTTATTTTATGTGTTTCAGGGTATCCAGGTATTCCAAGTCCACAAGGTAGGCCAGGTCCACAAGGTTTGACAGGTCCACAAGGTATGAGAGGTCCACAAGGTATGACAGGTCCACAAGGTTTGACAGGTCCACAAGGTATGACAGGTCCACAAGATATGACAGGCATGCCAGGACCACCAGGTTCCCCAGAACTACCTGACTTCTCTGGGTTGTCTGATCCACAAGGTGCGTAAAATGTCTCTTTTTTTTTGTCCAGAGAAAAAGTTTTATTTTAATATCAAACTTTATATAAAACGTCAGGCATGTTTTTCTATTTCTCACATTCTGTCCATTATAAATGTACACGTGCAAACAGCAGACGAATGGTGGGTTTGTGTAACGTGGCACGTGTGCTATAAGTATGATCAGAGGATCAGAGTTTCTGTGTGTCAGAATTTTTAAAAGCTTAAATTTGTGTTGTAAATCCATCTGTACCTACTTTATATGTATTTTTCTTTACAGAAAATCTTATATTTGCAGGTACAAAGGTATCTGTGAGGTAGTAAAATCTGACAACTCTGACATTGTCGAGCACTGGGCTTCCAAATTTTAACACCTTTTCCCATCCAGGTGGAATCCAAGTATAATAAATAAATTCCTGCCTGTGCTGCATATCTGCTGTTGTGGTTGAGTTAGCAGTTTGGCCCTGACTTCACATTTTATCTGTATCTAACTTAGAATTTGTGATTTAATAAAATACATTTACATGCTTATTAGTTTGAAATGAATGTAGAAATTTGACTTTAATTGTAATGTCTTTATTCTTCTCATTGTTAGAGCCTGAAGCTGATGAAGTTGGTACGTATTCAGTTTCTGTTTTGTTTTAATATTTAGTCCAGATTTACACTCTTTACTTTGATCATTCTTTTTGATCTTCTTTCAAACTGAAATAGCTTTTAATGTTCTGTTTTTATTGGTAGATTATTCTTGTCCACGGCCCACACAGATCACAGTACCTACCACCACTCCGCCCATAGGTAATACGAGACCAGCGGAACCTGCTTTTATTTATTTTTTATCTCCAGCTCTTTGGTGTGCAGAACATTAACATTTTTTCTTTACGTTCTTCAAGACTTGCTCACAGTGAGGTTCTTGATCTCGGCTCAGCCTAAGCCGCTCTGCTACGATGCACCTGTGGGCCACCAGCTCCGCCTCCTTGTTGACCCCCTGTCAGGTGAGTGGTTTTATAATAATATATAAGAACAGGCCTCAATCGCTCCAGCTCTTTGTGCTGACCGATCTTTTCATTCCACAGCGTGTCCATATTCCTAAGAGACAATGAAATCGATGTCGCCATGGGTCCTGTCCGTGTTGTTTTCCTGCTGCATAAGAGAGGTGGAAATGCCTTCCTCTGGCCTGCCGTTCGACAACAACCAAAGAACGCTAACGTGCAAGGCATCCTGGGTAAGAGAATTTACAGAGGCACAGGCAGATTGTAGGATTTCCATCACACACGTATCCACTGATTTAACTGTGGAGTTTTGTATATTATACTAGTGTGTAAAGAAATATAAGTGTTATAAACACAAAACATGCAGTGGTTACACTTAATAAACAGACAGAGAAGAATAATTCAAATAATAGTTATTACTGAATGTTGGTGGAGTGTTAGGTGCTATATGAGGGGTATTGAGTAAAAGTACTTATTGTCAGTCAGTCACATCTGTTTGCTTGTTTGTTTGTTTTTTTATATTTAGGAAAAGCTAATCTTCAGATTGAGGAATTGTCCGAATTAAAGATCAGAATCAAAGATACCGAGGCCCAAGCATCCAGGTACCGAACTTGTGTTTAAGATGTTGTGGTAATTAAGGGCTCAGCTACAACAGAAACCTGCTCTTATGATTCAGTTAGCTCTTAGCCATGATTTAGCATTTAACTAATATGTAGTTTGGAAATTCATTCTAGTTTTGCAGCTTCGTAAATGTCATTTAACAGCCCCAAATTAACTTGGGGGGTAAATCAGGTCAAATATGAACAGAAAGGTTTATACATGAGGAGTTTTGTCAGTTAGCTTAGCTTCATCTTTCAGAGTCAATGTTAGCAAGCTAAGCTAACTGTTAATAATCCAGACTGACTGGAACATTTTCATTGAACATTTTTGTCAGTTGGATGTTGTATAAGGTTTTATAAAACGCTGAAATAATAATAATAATAATAATTTCTGTAATTCTGGATTATCTGTGTAATATTGTGAAGCTTTGCCAACATGTTTTCTGGCAGGTGTGAGGCGAGTGTGTTTCTCCCCAGAAGTTACTAATATAAAGTTTAAATAAATGTAATTTTAGATGTTAAGTCTGTTTTTGTTTTATTTTTATTCCAGGAGTCAAGCCACCGACTACCGATTCTCCTCCGCTCCGGCTGTTGAGTGTTGGCTTGTACCGCTCCGGTTTGCCCTGCAGGGGGAGCTCTCTGACCACACCGTCTCACATCTGTAGACTTCTGAGCTTCAAGCTTAAATATAAACATAAAAACATAATAATTGCATTCATGTTTTTCTATTAAATAGTCTAAGGTGATGCAGTAAAGGTATCTGATGTAATGAAAACCGCCTAAAATCTCATTTACTATTATTATTATTATTAGTAGTAGTAGTAGTAGTGATACATGAATGACTGAGAAATTTCACATATATTACAGTCATGTTTTTTCTGTTCATCTATAATTTCATTAAATAAATAAACTGAATAAATAATATAGTCTGACGTATATACTGTATACACCTTCATACTGTATAATAACACATTACTGTATAAGTCACATTAACAATGTACCTTTTCTAACGCTTTTAAATGACCTGTTTTAAAGACACAGATAAATAAAACAGACCTTTATGTAAGGTCTATCAGTATGGTACACACACCTAATTTCTGTTTTCCATGTCGTAATCTGACAGCCCAAGTCATGAAGTCAAGCGAGTAGTTGGTAAACCTGAGGACAGGAAACCAACTGGACTCAAAGTGGTTTGACTTTGACAACTAATCATAAGATACAAAATGTCAAAGAAACGAGAAAGATGTGCAAAACAAGAGAAGTGCAAAGTCCACTTTTAATGCTGTGTGAAACAATAACAGGTTTAAAGACGAGAAACTTACATCTTAAGCACAAGGTTCATCATCATGATCATTATCATCCAGATAGGAAAGACGTGGGTGAGCTCCTCTAAATCCACTCACTTTATCTACCCCAGAATTACCGTCAGAGGTCACTGACCAAACGGACGCCTGTTTTAAAAGCACTTTGTGTTTGAGGGACCTCATTTCTTTACAGGTTTGCACCATGGATCGAACCACGGTCCTACTAACCGTCCTGGGATTCTTACTCATCTGTGTCACTTCACACCCTGTTAACAAGGTAAGAACTGAGAGAATGAGAAGGTTCTCCACCAACATGACATGAACATCTTACACGGATCCTAACACACGGTCCTAATGAACATTTAATACCTTGCTGAGGTTTTTGAAGTGCAGGTTTGGTTCTGCGAGGAACCAGTTTAGGTGTTGGATTATTTTTATATTTACTGTGAGATTTTAGCATTGATAATAATATAAACTCCCTGACCGAGAGACGCTTCTGATTGGTCATTAAAATATTAATAATCATATATTAAATGGCAAAAAGTATGTGGACACCCGTCCTAAAACTTAAATGTAGTTGTTTTTGATACATTCACTGCTAACACGATATGGTATAAGAATGATAAGCTTTTTACATTGAGGTAACAGTTTGGGGAATCCCCTTTTCTCCTGGTCTGGTGTCCCAATACTTTTGTCCATATAGTGCATATATGTTATGTACGTACTATTATTTTATTTAATATTTATTCACTTGAAGTTTTGTACAAACGTCACTGAAGCTGTTAAGCAACACTGGGATGAAGGTCCACTCTGATTGATTTGTTTGACTTGTTTTGTATCTTCTGGATGGCCAACATGAGTTAGATCAAAGCGGAATTTGCAATGATTACGGGGTTGTGTGTGTGTGTGTGTGTGTGTGTGTGTGGGATTTGGTGTCCTGCCATTCTAAAGCCTTTCCAGCCATATCAACAAATCAACTGATGTGGTCCTAACATTACCGAACCTCATGAGTGGAATGTGTGTATTTATAATTCTAGAATATAATGTTGGAGGGGGGCATTTTGAGCCTGTCTGGATACTGGGGGGCGGGCTGGGGGGTGGTGGTTACCGGACAGGACACCAATTCATCTTGAGGCCTTGTCCACCCCCTCAGAAACAGCCAGTTATGACTATATGTAGATGCCCATGGCATGGCTGGGGATTTAAACCCTGGATCTCAGAGGTAGTGGGCTAGCGTAATTACCGCTGTGTCACCCGAGCACCCTGATTTGTAAACGGAATTTCAAGCTAGAATTGTTTTCATTTAAATGTTATTCCTCTGTTTTCTTCTCAACATAGCAGCGAGACGTCGACATCTACAGCTTCCACATCAATTCTACGGTGACCAGCCGCTACGCCTTCACGGTCATCACTAGCCGCGTGGCCAACCGGCTCAATGAGTCCAAAGAAATTCATTTTCAGGTTAAAATCCCCAAGAATGCTTTCATCAGCAGGTTCAGAATGTGAGTTCAACCACCAACGTGTAAAAAACACCTCGTATTCCAAACTCACACCAAATCTGAACGTGTCTTCTCCTCAGGACCATAGACGGGAAGATTTATAATGGCGTGGTGAAGGAGAAAGAAGAGGCGAAGCAGCAGTACAGTGAGGCCGTGTCTCGAGGAGAAAGTGCCGGGATGGTCAGGTACCACGCAGACCAGATTCAGACCTGTTCAAAATAGAACAACACAAAATTCTACCTTTATAGTAGCAATAACGGTGTGGTTCTGTCTCAGTTCAGTAGGACGGACTCTGGAGGAGTTTAAAACTTCAGTGACGGTGGCCGCTTTCAGCAAAGTGACCTTTGAACTCACCTATGAGGAGCTGCTGAAGCGACGACTTGGTCAATACGAGCTGCTCATCAACGCTCAGCCCATGCAGCCGGTGGCAGATTTTAAGGTACTGTAGAGATATTTCCTTTAACACACTTTAAAATCCACACAGTCTTACCCTCCAGAAGAGCGAGCGGAGGCTGGTATAACCATGGGACCACATACTTTTGTTAATTTCACGTTCACGTTTGTCTCCACCAGATTGACGTTTACATAAACGAGCGTCCAGGTTTGTCCTTCCTGGAGGTGAAAGGAGGGTTGAAGACTGAAGATCTGTCCAGCGCGATCACCAGCACTCAGGCCGTGTCCACTCAAGAGGTGAGAATGAAATCATGGGATGTTTTTGAAGCTGAATTAACAGATTAACATAAAGCTCTACTGCGCTGTACTTGTTGGTGTTTGCAGGCGTGGGTGAACTTCTACCCCACTCGTGAGCAACAGATCAAGTGTTGTGGAGAGAACGGACTGAACGGCGACCTGATCGTAGCGTACGACGTGAAGAGACAAACGACCAACGGAGAGCTGAAGGTCCGTCCGTTAATAATGACAAAATCATGAATTATTTTATCATTATTTCTTACTCTTTTCTGTTTCTGCCATCTTTCAGGCGTCAAACGGCTACTTCGTCCACTACTTTGCACCCACGGATATTCAGCGCATCCCCAAAAATGTGGTCTTTGTGATCGACCGAAGCGGCTCCATGAGTGGAAGGAAGATGGAGCAGGTAAGCAACAAGAACTTAGTCGTTTTAACAGATCATCTGCTTACTTTTGTCCACTTCATCTTGTGGCAGGAAGTGTTAAACAGCCCCGGACTGAGGTGCGGTGCATTAGTGCTAATTAGTGCTGCAGCTTCTTGGATTTGTGGTGCGTTTTGGTTGAAGATAATCGACCTGTTACAGTAGTGCTGGTCACTAATGTGATCTCGTGAGAGGAGAACATGCCTGGAGAACAATGGACACAACGTTTAAAACATTTCTTGAAATTGTAACTCTATACCATCAGGAGGCGAATCTCTGACATCCAGGGAGTTCCTGCTGATGCTTGGGGGGGGGGGCATAAATAATAGGCATAAAGTCACTGCTTTTTGAGTTGTCGCCAGTCCTAGAGCGGTGGTTGTTCTGTGGTTAAGTTAGACTAGAAATCACAAGGCTGCAGGTTCAATTCTGGTTCCCACTACTGGGGCCTTGAGCAAGACCCTTAACCGCTTGGACTGAAAGTAACTTTGGATAAAGGGTCAGCAAATCGGTGTAAATGTAGGGTAAGACATCACATCTACGACTGTTCCTCGAAGTGAATGGAAAGAGGTTATGTCCTCCACTCACTTTGAACCCAGTTAGATCTCCAGGTGTGACCACCTCAGTGTAACCAGGAGGCACTTTGTTTCCATTTCAGACCCGCTTGGCACTGCTGAAGATTTTGGGAGATCTTTCTACAGATGACTATTTTGGCCTGATCACGTTTGATAGTGAGATCCAGGAGTGGAAGCCTGAACTCCTCCAGGCCACAGAGAGAAACATGGAGCAGGCGAGGGCTTTCGTAAGAAAGATTTCTGCTCGTGGAGGTAAGAGTGAACTTTGATGCTTGACATTTGATCTATTAATCCGTTCATCCAGCCATCGTAAGGATTACTAAATAGCCTAAAACTTGAAGGGGCTTAAAGAGACCTACAGAACCGTAATCAGTGTGTACGTGTAATGAACACGTCATAATACATGCAATAATGTGCAGTAGTGAGCTGGCTATTAGGGTTTGAATCCCGGGCTGGACCCTGCCATTGGTGGGACACATCAGTGCACCTTTAGTGCTGGTCCCAAGCCCGGATATATATAGGGTGGTTGGGTCAAGAAGGGCATCTGCGTCAATGCAAATGTAAGGACGAATGGTCGTTTGTGGCGACGTCTAGCGAGAGTAGCCAAAACGAAACGTTAACTGTGTACTTTAATAATGTGCAATTAATCTCAGGTAACTATTATAATTTTTCCGCCTCAGGCACGGACATCAACGATGCAGTGCTGAAAGGTGTGGATATGATCAAGAAGTACCCGAGAGAAGGTACCGCCTCCATCCTCATCCTGCTGACCGATGGAGATCCCACTTCAGGTGCTAACACACACACACACACACACACACATATATAATCATAAAAATAATAATTAGAAGGGGCGTCCCAATACTTTTGTCGGAACGTTGGAAGGAAGGATAGATGGTGGAACTTTAGATGGAAGGAAGGAATTAAGTCGACTCACCTTTCCTAACAGCTTCTGTCCTCCACAGGTGAAACAAACACAAACAAGATTCAGAGAAATATAAGGGAAGCCATCGGGGGTAAATTCCCTCTGTACTGCTTGGGCTTCGGATACGACGTGAACTTCGATTTCCTGGATAAAATGGCCCTGGAGAATTCCGGCCTCGCTCGCAGGATCTACGAGGACTCGGACGCCGACCGCCAGCTGCAGGTGGGGACGCGGCATCATCGGTGGTTTGTTTAATAATCAGCGTTTCATCATCATCTCCTTCTTCTTCTTCTCGTCTGGTAGGGTTTCTACGAGGAAGTGGCCACGCCTCTCTTAACCGACGTCCAGCTGAAATACAGTGGTGCGGCCAACCTCACCAAGTCCAGTTTCAGCCTGTACTACAACGGCTCAGAGATCGTGGTTGCCGGTCAGATCACCGACAACAGTCTGGAGACCTTCCAAACGGAAGTCATCGGCATCTCGGTAAGGTCTGATGATCTGATCAATATTTGCTGGATAATTAAAAGCACTGCAGCCTTTAAACCAAGCGTCAGGTTCCATAATTAAACTGTAATTATTTGTGTGTTTCTCCACTTTTGCAGAAAGGCAGCAAAGTTTCGTATCATGATTCTATTTCAACAAAAGATGTCGCTGATGCGCCGCCACAAAATGAAGATGTTGTCCAGAGACTCTGGGCGTACCTTACAGTCAAACAGCTCCTGGAGTCAGAGTGAGTGTGGACGCATTTTATTACATTTGAAGACATGATAAAATTCTGCTTTTATTTAGTTATTTATTTTATAAATAATTCACCTGCACCGGGCGGACAGAGAGTTACGCACTGATCCCCATTATCCCCCGTGTCTGTGCAGTGCTGTCAATCTGCCAGCAGAGGTCGTAATTGGAGCAGTTATGAGGAATCCCTCCTTTAACCACACCAGTTCTGTATATGTGCAAAGATTCAAATGTGCTAGTGTGGCTTAATGCTCAGAGCTGAGTGCCGGGGGGTTCGAATCCCAGTCTGGGCTCACAAATACAGAAGATGCATGTTGTTAGGAGAACTTAGCCATTGGGGGACACTTATAAACGCATCCATGAGTTTTCTGACTCAGTGCAGACAGACCTAGGCAGCGTGTCTGTAGTTTCAGATCATTTCACTTTATGATATCCTGATTTTTTCCAGTTTCTCTGGTTTGTGACCTTTAGAGTGACGCTGAAAGGAGAGGAGAAAGAAGCAGCCAGAAAAAAAGCTCTGGAGCTCTCGCTCAAGTACAAGTTTGTGACCCCGCTCACGTCCATGGTGGTCACCAAGCCTCAGGAGGGAGAGACTCAGGTCGCCCACAAACCCAAAGAAGGCGAGCAGTCGCACAAACCACCTGTAAGAGGTACCAGCTATGGCACCAGTTTTTTTTTGGCCACACCCAGAAATAAATGCAGACCTGGCAAACACAAAGCAGTTTGTAATAATGTGGGTACCGCATGGCACCGGGATCCTAGAGACTGTTTTTAAAATGCCTTTAGGTGTGATGCCAATCCATCGCAGGTCACCACACAAAGTGTTTACAGGTGGCGTTGGACGTAACACAGTTCTGTTCAGGATAAACAAACAGATGAACAAATGACACCAAACGAAACTGATTTATTTATTTAGGTTTATGAATAACATCATCATCTTTAATTTAACTTTATTTTATGTTTTTTAGGGCATCCAGGTTTTCCAGGCCTACCAGGTTTTCCAGTTCTACAAGGTCAGCCAGGTCCACAAGGTAGGCCAGGTCTACAAGGTATGCCAGGCATGCTAGGACCACCAGGACCTCCAGCACTACCAGGAATCTCTGGACACTTAGATCTACATGGTGTGTAAAATGTCTCATTATTTTTCTTTCCAGAGGACAAGGTTGTTTTATTTTAATATCAAACTCTATATAAAGCAAGTCAGGCATGTTTTTCTATTTTTCACATTCTGTTAATTACAAACGTAGATGAAACAGCATCTACAACGATGTGTAACATGGCACATGTGCTATAAGAATTATCTGAGTTGACCTGATGGCTGCATTGATCGTGCATTTGCAGTTTATGCTCTGAGGCTATGGAACACTCTACCTCCTAATATTCTACAAGCACCTTCGGCCGCTGTTTTTAAATCACTCCTAAAAACATACCTTTATAAGCTGGCATTTGAACAGTGAGGAGCTGTGTTAATTTTAATTGTTTAGTCTATTTTTATCTGTTTTATTTTGTCTCTTACTCTGTATTTTTATTTGGTTCTTACTTTTTTAACATAATGTTGTGTTATGTATGCTTATTCGATGTACAGCACTTTGGTCAACGTAAGTTGTTTTAAGAGTGCTTTATAAATAAAATTTACTTACTTACTTACTTACTTACTTACTTACTTACTTACTTACTTACTTACTTTTTCCTGGTTTATGGGTTTTGATGGATTGTTTACTAGGGCGCTGGAGCTTAATTAACCATCCGCTGATTGTATCCACACACGTCCTGCTTCCCCCTGTAATCCAGCGTCCCAGCATCACTCCGGTCTGTTGTACTTCACACTGGCTGCCGTTACCTTCCTATGTATGATCAATAAAGTTCTAAATGATTTGGCTTTATGTATCACTGAGCTCCTGCTCAGACCTCCTGAGATCATCTGTTAAACCCTGAGATCATCTGGAAGGTGTTTCTAAACTTATTTTATTGGGAGCTCAAGCTCTAGAGTCTAGAACTGAACTTGTGCTGAATAAAACAATACAAAACACATCTGGAACTTGTCGGTTCGAATCTCAGGCTGGATGCCTACAGGAACAATGACTGACTGGTTTACAGGGAGGATGCAGGAGGGGATTGCTCATAACTGATGCAATTACGACCACTGCTGGCTGTTTGATGTTGAGACAGTTGATAATGGGATCAGGGTGAATACGACTAGATTGGGAGGTAAATTGGGGTGAAATGCAAAAAAGAATTACAAATAAAACACCAAAGTATCTGCGCCCGTTCCAAAGTAGATGGAACAGTGGAACAAGGATAATCAGAATTTTTAAAAGCTTAAATTTGTGTTGTAAATCCATCTGTACCTACTTTATATTTATTTTTACAGACAATATTCAGTTTACAGGTATGTAATTGGTTTCTCAGCTTTGTTTCATCTAACTATATCTGTCTATAGATAGAATAGATTATTATAGATAGTACAATTGGACAACTCTGACATTGTCGAGCACTGGGCTTTCAAATTTTAACCCCTTTTCCCATCCAGGTGGAATCCAAGTATAATAAATAAATTCCTGCCTGTGCTGCATATCTGCTGTTGTGGTTGAGTTAGCAGTTTGGCCCTGACTTCACATTTTATCTGTATCTAACTTAGAATTTGTGATTTAATAAAATACATTTACATGCTTATTACGTAGTTTGAAATGAATGTAGAAATTTGACTTTAATTGTAATTTCTTTATTCTTCTCATTGTTAGAGCCTGAAGCTGATGAAGTTGGTACGTATTCAGTTTCTGTTTTGTTTTAATATTTAGTCCAGATTTACACTCTTTACTTTGATCGTTCGTTTGATCTTTCAAACTGAAATAGATTTTAATGTTCTGTTTTTAGCTTTCGATTATGCTTGGTTCATGCCTCATCCACAGCCCGCACAGATCCCAGTACGTGCCACCACTCTGCCCATAGGTAATACGATGCCAGTGAAACCTGCTTTTATTTCTTTTTTCATCTCCAGCTCTTTGGTGTGCAGAACATTAACATTTTTGTCTTCACGTTCTCCACCACTGCACCTCTCAGTGAGGAACGTGAGGTTCTTGATCTCGGCTCAGCCAAAGCCGATCTGCTACGATGCACCTGTAGGCCACAAGCTCCGCCTCCTTTTTGACCCCCTGTCAGGTGAGTGATTTTATAAGGGTTTTATTTACTTAAAACAGGCCTTAATCGCTCCAGCGATTTGCACTACCAAAGTAAATACACCCTTGCTGTATTTGTGCAGAACATTTTTGTCCGGCCGATGAATTATTTCCAGAAACAAATATAAACATCTTGATGTTCTCAACTCCTGGCAAAGTGGGTGCGGTCAGGCTTATTCCAGGAGCTAAAAATGCTAAATCTGCCATTGTGGTTACATGTGTATAAAGCAACTTATGATTGTCACTGGATACAATTGCTCAGGGGTCCAACAGTGGCACCTTGCTGATGGTGGGGCTTGAACCGGCTACATTTTGATTATTAATCTAAGCTACCACTGATACCAAATCACCTCAAACCACAAATCTAATGGGAATGATGATCATTTAATCACATACTCATGTCTTCAGTATTACACTGTGATCATGTTAAATCAATCACAGAACATTTTCTCTTCTGTTTTGTTCCTTTGACAGATTTCTCTATGAACGGCGAGCTGTCAGAAAATGGCTTTCAGTCCATTGTTATTCACTACAAAACGGTAACATTTAACATCAACCCTGTCGAGAGCCTGTACCAGGGAGAGACCAGTGTGAAGTTTATTTGGGGGCAGCAGGAGCCCAGGGAACATAATACAGACGGGTAGGAATTTTGACGTGGTTACAAAGGTGGACTGACTTAAGCTGCATCCCGATTAGCATGCCAAGCGTTAAAAATGAATCAACAAAAAATCACCAAAGTACTAATTAAGCATACTCTCTTTCATTGACACAAGCTGGTCAGCTACACTATATAGCCAAAAGTTTTTGACCATGAGCTTGCTGGACATCCCATTTCAAAAACAATATAAATAAAATAGTGTGACCTCTATGTTTCTTCCAGCTCTTTGTGCTGACCGATCTTTTCATTCCACAGCGTGTCCATATTCCTAAGAGACAATGAAATCGATGTCACCATGGGTCCTGTCCGTGTTGTTTTCCTGCTGCATAAGAGAGGTGGAAATGCCTTCCTCTGGCCTGCCGTTCGACAACAACCAAATAACACTAACGTGCAAGGCATTCTGGGTAAGAGAATTCACTAAGGTGGATTTCCATCACACACCTACTGTATGTATTGATATAAATGTGGAATTTAAAGGCTTTTTGCATGTACTGTGACAGCTAAAAGGTAATTTTATAGCTTTAACACACATTTACGTTTATTAAGCCTTTAAAAATCGCAAAACAATACAGAGTAAAATACAAATATACTGTTTAATACTTTTACAACTTTCTAGGTTCTTGTTTTTGGAAACACTAAAAAACAATATTTACAGATTTTAATACAGAGTTTATTTATTCTGAGATGGATTACATTATATAACTGTGCATGGCCATGAGTTAAAGCTTTATGCTCTGATTAACACACAGACCAGTCCACCAGTGCCCAATGTTTTTCTCAAAGATCTTGTATGGCTGCAGGATTCATTTCAATATGGCGGCAGATGCTCTTGTTTTGCATTCTCCTTTTGTGTACAATATAGGGAATCGTTTTCGTACAATCAGACATGCATTCTCAAACTGCAAGCACCACAAACTCACGTCAAACTGTGAGCTAAAGAAAAATGGAGGGCTTTGTTTTACTAAGAGTGATTTGTTTTCAAAATGCTTTATTTAAGGTTCATTTCATTGTCTTTGTGTTGCTTTTGAATAGTAATATGCTCATATTTTTCCTCTATTGGATCATTTTGTATATTATACTGTGTGTAAAGAAATGTAAGTGTTATAAACACAAAACATGCAGTGGTTACACTTAATAAACAGTTTAAAAGCCCTGACAGAGAAGAATAATGAAAGTAAATGTTGGTGGAGTGTTAAGTTCTGTGTGAAGCATGAAAAGTACTTATTGTTAATCAGTCACATCTGTTTGCTTGTTTGTTTGTTTGTTTATACTTAGGAAAAGCTAATCTTCAGATTGAGGAATTGTCCGAATCAAAGATCAAAATCAAAGATACCGAGGCCCAAGCATCCAGGTACAGAACTTGTGTTTAAGATGTTGTGGTGATTATAGGGCTCAGCTACAACAGAAACCTGCTCTTATAGTTTTAGATTTAGCATTTAACTAATATGTAGTTTGAGTTTGGAAATTTATTCTTTATAAAGTTTTGCAGCTTTTTAAATGTCATTAAACAGCCCCCAAATAAGGTGCAAATGAGTAGTTTTGTCAGTTAGCTTAGCTTCATCAGCAAGTAATCCAGACTGACTGGGACATTTTTTATTGAATATTTGTAGTCAGTTGGATGTTGTATAAGGTTTTATGAAACACTGAAATAATAATAATAATAATAATAATAATAATAATAATAATAATAATAATAATAATAATAATAATTTCTGTCATTCTGGATTATCTGTGTAATATTGTAAAGACGTTTTCTGGCAGGTGTAAGGCGAGTGTGTTTCTCCCCAAAAAATTACTAATTTAAAGTTTAAATAAATGTAATTTTGCACGTTAAATCTGTTGTAATCTAAGAGTGATTTTTGTTTTATTTTTATTCCAGGAGTCAAGCCACCGACTACCGATTCTCCTCCGCTCCGGATGTTGAGTGTTGGCTTGTACCGCTCCGGTTTGCCCTGCAGGGGGAGCTCTCTGACCACACCGTCTCACATCTGTAGACTTCTGAGCTTCAAGCTTAAATATAAACATAAAAACATAATAATTGCGTTCATGTTTTACTATTAAATAGTCTAAGGTGGACTTAAATTAATGCAGTAAAGGTGTCTGATGTAATAAAAATCTCCTAAATATAGATTTTATTTACTCTGGTTTCTAGTACTTGCACTGCATTATCTAATCACAAGAATGTTCCTTACTGATCAGGTACACCTCCAATTATTCAAAGATTACTGTAGATTATTTATTATTATTAGTAGTAGTAGCGGTAGTAGTAGTAGTGGTGGTGGTGGTGAATTAAGTATTAACCCCCCTGACCAGTTTAAATTAGCAATGTCTAAGAAGTTTCACATATATTACAGTAATATATATATATATATATATGCAGTTTTTTCTGTATATCTATAAAGTCTTTCAACAAATAACTAACTAAAGAATATAGTCTGAGGTATATACTGTTTACACCTTCATACTGTATAAAACCTTCAGTCACAATAACAGTTCACCTTTCCTAACGCTTTTAAATGACCTGTTTTTAAAGACTTCACAGATAAATAAAATAGATCTTTATGTGAGGTCTATCACTATAGTACATACACCTAATTCCTGTTTTCCAGGACTGCGGTAAAATTGGTTTCATATTCGAATATTTGGATTTCTTTCTTCAATAGCTTTATAAGAT